>NW_007595358.1:0-450 GCF_000523025.1 Cynoglossus semilaevis | reverse complement strand
AAGAAAGTACATAAGTGACCAAAAAAACACACTAAATCACTCTGCTGACTACGGCTTTAGTGACCCCTGGTGGACAGACAAACCAAAAATGACTCTTTTAGCACAGCTGTTCTTGAACTTTTTCCTCATTTTGCGGAATGTATATCGCTGTGGCGATAGTTTACCTGGTTACTGAATGTCGCACAAAGTTAAGTTGAGCGTCTGGGTGTAGGTATGGGATCAGACAGGCTAGTTGTTTCTCGATTTTCGATCATAGAAATTTTGGCTAATGTTGGAGCTAATGTTGGAGGGATGACTCAAAGCGATACTCGCTTCGAGTCATCCCTAGTAGTAAATAGAACTCAGTATCTTTCTGGTGCCAAATACATATATATAAAACAAGGGAGAAACAGTACAACAGATACAATTATTATTAAATTATTGTCATTGAAATTCATTTAGCCTTGTTGC
>NW_007595357.1:0-450 GCF_000523025.1 Cynoglossus semilaevis | reverse complement strand
TTAATAAAACTTATTGATATTTTGAAACTCTTTTGAAATTGATCAGTGCTATGAATGTGAGTATCCAATAAAATAATGTTTTAACTTGTATGCAATGATGATGGAATGTCAGAGGTCTTTCTCACCTAATCTTGTTGTCTTTATTGTTTTTGTTTTCTGGCAGAGATGCCATTGTTGACGAGCTAGATAAAAAGATGGTGAAGAGTGTGGATGCTGCCAACACCACCTTCCTAGTAATGGCCGCCTCCATCTACTTTCATGAGATGAACACTGACGCAGCACTGAGGACGCTGCACCAAGGAGAAAGTCTGGAGTGGTAATACCAGATAATGTTTTCAGAGCCATGGTTTACCTTAATGTTTGGCTTGATTTTCATCACATATATAGAAAAAGTTAACATGTATTTTTAAGGGTAACTTTTTGTTGTGTATGTATTATCTTACCTGAAAA
>NW_007595356.1:0-450 GCF_000523025.1 Cynoglossus semilaevis | reverse complement strand
GTGTGTGTGTGTGTGTGAGACTGACCTGGTCAGCACCTGTGTGAAGCAGAGCTCAGCCTGCAGTAATCTGCCCAGGTGTTTCAGACACAGTCCCTTCAACATCTGGACCAGACAGCTGTCGTCTTGATGAAACTCAGACGGGTCTTAGAAAGAAAGAAATTCAACTGTCAAATGTTAAATGAAAAGGAGGATTTTCTGACAACAAAACCAGCGCAGCACGACGACGTTGAACCCACTGGTGTCATTCTGTAGCTGGATCTCAGCAGATTCGATGGTGATCAGCAGAGCTTCCGTGCAGTCGGCTCGTTTTCCCACGATGCTGAAACCGTTCCACATGTACATCATTTCCTAAAGAGAGAGAAAAAGAAAAGAATGGACGTCATTTCTCTTATTCCAGGGCTCCAGACTTTATGATGGGGACAGAGCATATATACTGCACATCATATAAGA
>NW_007595355.1:0-450 GCF_000523025.1 Cynoglossus semilaevis | reverse complement strand
AATGCTGCATAATTTACAATAAAAATCCATTATTCTCAGTGAAATCGTTCACTTCTTTAACTAAGGTTTTAATGCAATCACAAAAGTTTATAAAGTAAGGTAACCAGTGTTCTGGAAAGACAGGAAGTTTGTATTAATTAAAGCTTTAAGGTTTTCAAATTAAAAATAGTAACTCTCCTCACCAAGGTTTTAAACCTGTTCTGTCAAGTTCCTTTTTCTGACATTGTGTCTGTGTTTTTATCCTTAAGTGGAAGGTACCATGAAAAGGGCTAAAATAGCCAAAAACACACACACAGCACCCCCTGGCAGTAAGATGGTGCTGATGTCACAGGTCTTCAAACAGACTCTGGCCAAAACGTCAGACAAACTGACGGGTGCCAACATCAAGATCCATAGATGTTCTGAGGCCTTCATTTACCTCCTGTCCCCTCTCAGGTACACAGTATCCAT
>NW_007595354.1:0-450 GCF_000523025.1 Cynoglossus semilaevis | reverse complement strand
GATAGGAGAGGGATCACTGTATTAACAGATGTGATACTAGAGTCTTCTGAAACCAGAGACAGTTTTAAATACACCGTTCCGTCAATTCTAGTTCATGCATTCAAATTTTGCCAACTCTCGCCACAAACCATGCCAGGTAGTGGAACAGTGAGCGATCAGATACTCTACTCTCTACTACAACAGCTGACACAGCACCTGTTTGAGCAGTGAAGGAGTCAGTGTAACAGTGGACAGATGTCAGTTCTGCAAGCCAGCTTTGGAAGAAAGCCCAGTGATTGATGCTGTATCCTTATCCACACAGTTGGAGCCAAGAGAAAATGCCAGTAGGACTGTGCGTGATTTGTCGGTTCTCAGATTGAGCAGTGCCAATATTTGTCGTAATAGTTTAGAACCTCACATTTCCATATTTCTGGAAACACTCAGTCAGTCTGAACACAGTTATTTATAAAT
>NW_007595353.1:0-450 GCF_000523025.1 Cynoglossus semilaevis | reverse complement strand
CACACACACACACATGCACATACACACCTGCTTTTTGTCTTTTGTGAGCACTTACATTTTTCTCTTTCGTTGTTATTTGTAATATCCTATCGAATTTTTATTGCAATACACTTGTGTGTTTTTACATTCAATCTTAATTCTTAAAATCTGTGTCTAATCTTAACATTCGTCACATTATCTGTGACGACAACTTTAATTCTTCTGGACAATATATTGTCCCACAAATTACTGCTGATAAACGATCTAAATGTTGGCTTTCTTTTGGGCTCAGACAGTGGAAGGGCGGTTAGGACTCCTGCCTTACAGCAGGAAAATCATAGGTTTGATTCCTGGTGTTAAACTAATGCTAGTACAGTCTGTCTTTATATGTGGCCCCGTGATGGACATGAGAACAATCCAGAAGGGTGTGACACAGACCTCACCCCGATCACTGCTGTGACTGCCCCCCCC
>NW_007595352.1:0-450 GCF_000523025.1 Cynoglossus semilaevis | reverse complement strand
TTTTTTTTAAGTTCATTAATTCAGCTTGATGCACTGGTGTGCCATGAGGTATTTAAATACTAGCAGATTTTTATGTTGTTTTTCATGGAGACTTGAAGCACCTCAGAATACCTGGTAAGGTTCACTGACTGTAAAAAACTGCTCACAAACATTCATCTGCTTCATCACGACTGTAGAAATGAGGAGTTGTTTTGAAACGTGCTGGTCTGGAAGGATTTTCCAAGTGAAAGACGGGAAAAGAAAAACCTTTGTTTTTCGCACTCTTCTGTGACTGACTACAATGGAGGCGACCTCATTATAACACTGTGATGTTGCTGCTGCTGCTTTGTTCACATTTTTGTTTTTTTAGCTTTATGTGTTTCTGCCGCCGTTGATGACGTTACCTCCTGAAGGAGCGATGTGAATAGAGTCCAGGATGGGCCGCAGCATCTGCCCGAACGGTCTGCAAAC
>NW_007595351.1:0-450 GCF_000523025.1 Cynoglossus semilaevis | reverse complement strand
CACTTTGTAAAGCCTAGTAGCTCAGTATAGGCCACAAATTACTAGATCTTTTTTGTTCTCTCAGATGTCTAAGACAGCATTTAGTCTTGTTCTGCTAAAATAACTTTTCTTAATAACTTGGTTTTTGTTCCTGCTCATCTAGGGTCTCCCTGGTACATACCTTCAGCCCCATGTTGTCTATGGGCCAGAGGGGACAAAGAGCAACGTAGGCTCAATCTCTCTGGGTCTGCCACGACAACAGGATCCCAGCAAACCTGGTAAGAAAACCAATTAGAATATCACATCATCATACTTATTTCCAGGTAACAGATATAACACCACACTGAAAATAATCATTACTTTAAGTAGAAGTCAGTAACTGAGTAAAGGTTTAAAAAAAAAAAGTTTTAGTTTTTTTTGTGGAACCATGTCTTTTTTAACTTTTGACAGTTTGATCATTGAATAATTAAA
>NW_007595350.1:0-450 GCF_000523025.1 Cynoglossus semilaevis | reverse complement strand
GCATCACTCACCACTCACAAATGCAATCAGCACCAGTTGCGGTTCGCCTAAGTGGAGATGAAACTTTGTTATCAGCTGCAGGTTATGTTCAGTTTCAGTCGAGGGAGGATCAAAACCTCCAGACATTCCAAGAGGGAACATAGCAAAAAAATGTGATGTTCTACAGTACTAACTGAGTAGCTCAACGCACACAAATTATCTTATCACTGTCAACGCTTAAGCAGCCGTCACTGTGTGTCATGAGAGAGCCAAGTGTGGTAAATGTGGATACAAAAATACGACTCTTCCACTGGGCACTAACATGAGTATCTACATTCTTTTTCATTGATGCAGATCCTGCGTGTGGTCATATGAAAGTAATAGACAGGCGTAAAATGAAGTAAATACAGAGCAAGACGGCTTTGTTAATGTAACACAATGGGTTTAGTCTGGTGACTCGGGTTTAGTCTT
>NW_007595349.1:0-450 GCF_000523025.1 Cynoglossus semilaevis | reverse complement strand
TTCTTCTGTTAAACCGCTGCATTTAGATGTTTTTTAGTGCAGAGCATGTAGAGATAGAAATAAAATAGCAAGTGCAGCTGAGGCAGAAACCGATTGGCTGGAAAAGAAGCAGCTCCACGATCAGCTTTGTTGCATTTATTTTTCTTATCGTTAATTGTTCAAAGTAAGACAAAGTTATTTATTTATTTATTTGAAACAAATGTATGACACACACCTTTCCAATGAACTAAAAACATGTGATCAGAAATGATGGGTTCCTCCTCCCAAAAAATGTGTACGTGTGTATATGTGCGTGTGCGCTGACTTTTCGGATGTTAATTCTCATTAGATGAGGTGACCTTTTAATTTCTGCTCTGACCTTCTGTTGTACATTTTTCCTTTTCTTGGAGTTTAATATTTCAGCGTCCGTGTCACTGGTCTCATCCAGACTCCTCTGTGTACAACCCTTTT
>NW_007595348.1:0-450 GCF_000523025.1 Cynoglossus semilaevis | reverse complement strand
CAACAACAAACAGAAAACGCACCTGAAGGCACCATCTTCTAATGGCAGTGCCTCAGGGCAGCGAAAGGATATGGATGGCAGACGGCTCGGAGGCACCAGGACCGAGGAGGGCTGGTCTGAGTCAAGGCCAGGAGAACCACTGGTGCCAGAGTGGGGTACGGCAGGCTGTCCATCTCCTCTTCCTCCGCCTCCTCCTCGTCCCTCTGCTCTCCCTCCACCGACACGTGCACCTTCTCTCCTCCTTCCTTCGTGTCGCCGTCCTCCTGCGTTGGATCTCCATGCTGCTCCTGCAGGTCTAACTCCTGTTGGCCCGTCATGGCCACGCTGGGAACAGCCTGGACCTGGAGAGAGCGCTCAGGGGCGTCAGAAAAAAACGCTGTGTGTATCTGTGTGTTCTTGTGTAATCAGAACAAGTGGATGGTGCATTCTGGCTGAGCTTTATTTACTGAT
>NW_007595347.1:0-450 GCF_000523025.1 Cynoglossus semilaevis | reverse complement strand
AACTATAAGATCATTTATTAAAACTTCTTTTCTTATTATTTTTCTGCTAACTTTGAGCATTTTGGTTATTTCTTTGCTGATTTTCTCTGGGTCATCAGAAGTTCTATATCTCTATGGTGTCATTAGAAAAATGAAGTAATTAGTAGAGAAACGTAAACAAAAAAATTGGATTTTTCAGTTATATGAAAGGATATAAAAAGTTTCAGTTAAACTTATAGAATCCATGTTATTATTTTTGTTGTTTGACTTAATAGGTAATAAATAAATCTGCTTTTATTAAATGCAGAAACCTGTTCTAACTATACAATTAAATAAGTTGACATTAATGTTAATGAAAATTCTGAAAGAAAAAGAATCAAACAATTCTCACTAAAAAGTTAGTAAAGATATCGATTTTATTTTCTTAAAAATCAGCAGTTATTCATTAAAATTTTCCACTTTCCCTGAGAA
>NW_007595346.1:0-450 GCF_000523025.1 Cynoglossus semilaevis | reverse complement strand
ACCGTCCAATCAGAAGCTAGAGTTCAAGCGTTAGCAAGTGCTTCAAAATGAAAAAAGTCCACCATCTGTGCACAAAAATTATACAGTAGGCTGACAAATAGTACTCTGGGTAAAACATGGTTGAATACTAGGCTGCACTCTTGGCTCTGTAACTTCCTCATCAGAACGCCCAACAAGAAACGTTGAACTAAAGTTTAACAAGTTTAACCCTAACCCTAATATATATCTATATACACACACACAAACAAAAAGCATATTCAAATTCAAATCCTTTTTCCTTCCGGGCCCCCCACCCCTTTCCCATAACTCTGCACCCCTGGCAGGATTGCCCCCTACTTTGGGAACCACTGATGTAATCCATAATGTTTTAATAGAAAACCTCAGAAACAAAACCTCAGTAATCTCGCTCCTTACTCCTTACTTACTTTCTACCTCCAGGTTTGAGCTTAG
>NW_007595345.1:0-450 GCF_000523025.1 Cynoglossus semilaevis | reverse complement strand
GGGGTGGGGGGGGGGGGGGGGGGTAAAGGAAGAGAGTAAAAATAATAGTGAAAAGTAAATATGTGCAGTAATAAATAACATGCAGACGGTTTGCGGAGGAGAGAGTCGTGATGTGCGAGTAAGAACCTCATCAATTGATGATATATACAAACTGAGACACCTGGTGGACATTTAAAGCCTCACACACGCGCCTGTGCAGTCAACACTTCCAATAATAACTGTTTAAATTAATTTATATTTAAAATAAAAAACAGCTTGAAAGTAGAAATAAGATTTTAAAGGATAAAAAACATATTTTTATTAAATGTATGTTTAAAATCTTAACTTATTTTAAAAAAGGTTAAAATTAGATTTAAGTTATATTTCCAATTCAATTATAAAAAGTTATTGATTATCTCTCATTATTTTTCTTAAACAACTTTAGCTATTTCTGGGGAAGCCATATGTACA
>NW_007595344.1:0-450 GCF_000523025.1 Cynoglossus semilaevis | reverse complement strand
TAAACCTGTCACGATGTTACTTTTAGGCAGTGGTCGGGATTATTGTGAGAAAACTAAATGTCAAGCTAAATGACGTTCGGCGTATCAAATATCGACTTTTCGACAATCTACTAGCATGTCTTTAGGACCCTCATGTGTACCAAAAATAACGGAAGTAGCGTGCGTCCATTGTGTGGGTAACAGGTGAAAACAGTTTGTCTGAGTCTGAGGATTTCTGTGACCCTGTACTTTTATGTTTGGGTGTTTACTGTAGCGCCGCCAGCACAGTGACGTCACATCTGTCACTGTCACTCCGGCCTGGACCTCACGGAGAGGATGAACAACGGCTGCGCAGAAAACACCGACACAGCTGCTCCACAGAGCGAGAAGAGGAGCACAGCTGATCAGGCTCCGAGCTGCACCACAGGGACTGAAGTGGCCCGAGCCAGATGGCTGCTGTTAAAACAGGTA
>NW_007595343.1:0-450 GCF_000523025.1 Cynoglossus semilaevis | reverse complement strand
AACAATAGCCGCATGTAAAAACATGTAAAAAGGTAACTGTGGGTTCCGAGGAAAACCCTTATTTCCGGTGACGTAAATAAAATGCACCGGAAGTCGCTGATTTACCAGCTGCGTTGCTGATCATTGCTTCATTTATGGCCGAGGAAACCAACTTAACTCAAAGCTGACATTTTATACTTGAATTGCTTTTACTTATATTTTTGCCATTGGCAAATATCATTTCATCATTAGAGTAGTGTAGTGTTACAATAACAACGTTAGAATAGTGACAAGTAAGCTTTTAGCTGAAGCTCTTAGCTTTTTAGCATTTTCTTTTCTGGCGTCATTTCCTGTGTTTGAAAGTCGCGGCCACACATAAACGAAGCCCGAATGGAGTTGCAAGGTAAAACTTCGTCATATGTATTTATTTTATATAGTTGTTTTTTAAGATGTGAGAATAATAACCAAATA
>NW_007595342.1:0-451 GCF_000523025.1 Cynoglossus semilaevis | reverse complement strand
ATCAAGCAGGCCGGATTTAAACCCCAAACGGGCCGGTTATGGCCCGTATGTTTGACAGCCCTTGTCTATTTTCTCATAATCACAAAAACTGCCTTTCTTTACATCTGATCCGCCATCTTCAAACAGTAGCTCACCAACAGCTAAAGGAAACCTAAAGTGAGGCTTAAACAACTGTCATTCATGTGAGGAAACCCTGTTAAAGAGTTCCAGCAATAATGTTGTTCTTTAACAACATCTACAACTAAAAACAGCCTTCTGATAAAAGAGGAATGTCTTCTCTGTTCTTCTCGTCACTTTGGAAAGAAAAATGTCTGAGACCTTCCTGAGACGCAGTAGTTTCAATCAGACAACGCTGTGTTCACTTCCCACACAATAGTCCCTGTATTATATTGTTGGAACACAATTATTTCAGATGGTTTTTGCCTTTGTCTGTCACAGCCTTCAGACTCTA
>NW_007595341.1:0-451 GCF_000523025.1 Cynoglossus semilaevis | reverse complement strand
ATTCTAATGAGAATAATGTAGGATTTATTCAACTTATAAACACTGTCCGCATCGCATGGGCTGCTCTTTATGGACGTTAATGCCAGGTCAAAAGAGAATCTTTATTTAATAAAATAAAATAAAATGAACTGTAAACTGTGTCTCCAGCTGCTCAGACCTTAATATTCAAAGTACAGTAAAGTGCTCGGCCACCAAGACTCGACTTCTGTAAGCGTGTTCAAATCTCGAATATTTACTCGTATCTCAAAGCAAAAATTTGCTCGAAAGCTTGCTCATATCTCGGAATATGTGTATGTCGGGACACTCATATCTCAAGCTATTACTGTACCGTATTTTCCAGACTATAAGTCGCTCTGGAGTACAAGTCGCTCCAGCCAAAAAATGCATCTCTTTCTATTTTCAAAAAGCTCTTGCTTTCACCGCTCACCGCTTAAAGCCACTGTTCACTTTG
>NW_007595340.1:0-451 GCF_000523025.1 Cynoglossus semilaevis | reverse complement strand
ATATATATATATAGTTTTCTACATATATTCACAGTTTCATATATTTATATATACATAAATATATATGAAACTGTGTGGATATATGTAGAAAACCCTATATATATTTATATAGTGTTTTCTACATATAGCTACACAGTTTCATATATTTACATATATAAATTAAATATATATGTATTTATATATAAATATATATGAAACTGTGGATATACTGTTTGTAGAAAACACTATATAAATATATATATAAGATTTTCTACATATATCCACATATATTTATATATGTATTTATATATAACTGTGTGGATGTATGTAGAAAACCTGAGAGACAGTTTGTACTTTTGAGGGATGAGGCAGGAAGGAAGGAGGGAAGAGAGGAAAGTTAGGAGTGTTCATCCAAGGATAGATGAGGGATGAACAGAGGAGTGATGATTGATGGGTGGGTGGGTGGGTGGGT
>NW_007595339.1:0-451 GCF_000523025.1 Cynoglossus semilaevis | reverse complement strand
ACTTTCACAAGCTTGATCTGAGGAATGTGTCAAAAGTAGGTGAAATGTGAGTGAATCAACGATCACTTGCTGAGGATGTAGTCAAGGTTGAAAATCATTCTTTTATTTTTGTCTCTGACACATTTTTGGCCCTTACCTTTGGGTGTTTCCTCATTCACAGCCTGGAACTGAGGCGTGTTGGGGTTCCAGCTTCCTGTGATGATGTAAGACTTCCCATCTGAGCTTTTTCCCATCGACTCCTGAAGAAAATACGAGTCAGACGAAGTCAGGGAACAAACACAAACACACAAACCACACGTATGAAAACAACAACCTACCAGGTCCAGCAGGTGCATGTCACTGTTCTTTACATTTTTCCCTGGGCTGAGCAGAAGCCCGAAACACCTTAGAGGCAAATGACAAAAATATGCAAAGTTGAAATTACATGCAAATAAATAAATAAATAAATAAA
>NW_007595338.1:0-451 GCF_000523025.1 Cynoglossus semilaevis | reverse complement strand
GACAGGACACTCAAAACAAACAGAATTATTTGATGTTCAGTCACGGGCCGGATTCAGGGCCACGAACCGCCAGTTGATGCTCACTGACAGCAGGCTACCGTACGCACAGCTCTTATATACAGTGTAGGGTTCGATCTTTTTCCATGAATTCTTAATGAGTCCCGTGTGGAGTTCAGGTGTTTAACGCGTCAAAGTCTGACCGTCTCTGTTGGAGTTTCGAACGTGGTGAAAACCACGACCCTTGACCCTTGACCCTTGACTCCTCGGGGCTCAGATGGTCAGCTGCAGCTTGGTCATGTTCCTCTGGTGCATGTTGTGATGTCGCACCAACTCATCGCTCCGAGCAAACTTCTTCTGACAGTTCGGCCACCGGCAGAAGAACGGTTTCTCACCTGAGAGAGGAAGACGGAGACGGAGACAGGGACGGAAGGTTGAGTGGGGGGGGAGAACA
>NW_007595337.1:0-451 GCF_000523025.1 Cynoglossus semilaevis | reverse complement strand
GGAGGAGGAGGAGGCTTCCAGCAGTGCAGACAGTGAGCAGGAAGAAAAAAATTTTAGATCCAGACGACTTCCTGCCAAAAGGTAAGAGTGTAGCAGGCTTGGCCATTAGACAGCTACCCAATGATCATCTAAAAATGAATCACACAGGATGGATGAATGGATTGTGCAAATGTGTGTGTTTTTTTTTAAATAGTGTTGCTGTGAACATCTGCAAGTTTTTTTTTGCTTGGTCTTTGTATTTTCTTTTCCCTTCCATTGCAAGTTAGCCAGTTCTGCTTTTTTATCGGATTTTAACTTGTTCAATATAGACCCAGGGGGTGGCAGCAAAGCAACTTATATTGTATAGATTTGTCTTTAAAAACCAAGGAGGAGATGCTGAGGGTGTTGGCAGTGATTGTTTGGCCTGGCCTTAGAAAGGACTGCTTCTCAAAATGAATTGCTATGTAGTAGA
>NW_007595336.1:0-451 GCF_000523025.1 Cynoglossus semilaevis | reverse complement strand
AACAACAACCTTAGTTCGTTCGTTGTAACCTTTGCATTAGAAACAATGTATGTTGTGATATAGTAATATCACAGATAACGACAGAAGGACGAACTTGACCAGCGTCACATTTTCCACAGGATGATGTGAAGAACAGTCCAGGACTCCAGGGTCGCACGCTGTCTGACAGGATCATCAGAGCGTGTAACCATCAGCTCGGAGGTGGACACCTGCATCCAGAGCACGTTAGCCAGCTTGTCAAGCTGGTGGAGCTTTCTCTCCGGATTTATGATGTTTCTGCAGAGCTCATTCCTCACAGCGTTCCCCTGTACATGGAAAAAATACTTTTCCACATTGTCAAGAACCTGAGCTCCCAAGAAGCTTTCAGTCAATGCAGCAATGTGGCCGAACTGCTGTGGGAGAGACTAGCTACAGCTCAACAGGTTTGTGTTATTCTAACAGCACCGTCTGT
>NW_007595335.1:0-451 GCF_000523025.1 Cynoglossus semilaevis | reverse complement strand
TGTCGTGCAACATTGATACCGGTGTGTCGGAATTTAGGTAACTCCTAACTCGTTAACTGTAATAATAACACCTGTAGTCGTTCAGTGTCAGTCCATCACCGGGGTGTCTGTGGATGGTTGCCCACATCAGGCACAGCAACAGTTAACACCCTTGGTCCCTGAGGATGGCATGCACTGTCACGTCCTCACCCCCTTTGCATTGGACACCTGGCCCTCTTCTTAGTGCCACCGTTGCATTTACATCTCAAAGGAGGACGACCAAGAAGGGCCTTCTCTGTCCTCCCCCGTTCCTCACCCCAGAAATGATCTGATTTATCTCTTCGTCAACGGAAATATACACCATCCCGCCGCCCTCGTTCCCGGCTGGTAAAAGAACCGACTTGTGGTCTTCCGTGTGATCCCGGACTCAACGGACCCCCGTGACAGTGTTTGATTCATGTCTCTCTCTCTC
>NW_007595334.1:0-451 GCF_000523025.1 Cynoglossus semilaevis | reverse complement strand
TCCAAAACTCTAAACCCTTAGAACTTTCTGAGCCCACCTTGTGTTGACTGATGTGTGACAGACCCAGTGTCACTGCGGTTTGTTGTCTGGACGCCACATCCTGACTGTCATGTTTCTTCATGTCATCAGTGAGAGCAGAGATTCACGGGACATGTTCTGCGTTCTAACGTCTTTACAAAAGGCTTAAGTGAAGCGGGCTCCTGATGCTGAGAACCGCTCCGTGTGTTTGGTCTCAGAGGGAGAGACCTTTTGTCCCATAAACCCGTCCGACAAGACACATATTAACATGTCTGTCACGCAGACATTCATTCACATGTTTGTTCAAAGTTTCCATCTTTGTCGTTTTATGTTAAGGATTTTATCCCAGGGCTTTGGAATAATATCCTCCGCTCCATGTGGACCGTGGCTGTTTCCACAGAGGGTGTTTTTTTCTTTTTTTTCTTTTTTTTCT
>NW_007595333.1:0-451 GCF_000523025.1 Cynoglossus semilaevis | reverse complement strand
GATAAAGAACTGCCTTACCAAAACACACGAGCTAGATACTGACACCTACTTCCACGATTACCAGGGACATATCTGCCAAATGAGTTCTAGGGCCGACCAGTCTGATCCAGATCAAAGCAGCTGCAGACCTATGTAAACTGAGCAGAACACTTGGAGAAGCTGCACATGCTCCTATCAATCACAGCCTGGCAGATAACCACTTCTTGCACCCACACCTGTCAGCCTGTCTGTGTTCAGTTTTCCGTGTTGTATGTATATCTATATATATGTGTGTGCGCGAGTGTGTGTTGTGTGACCAAATATTCATTAGAAACATTTTTTTTTTGTGCAGCACTTGATAACTAGGGTTTCTTTTAACGCTGGTCACAAAAAAGTGATCGGTTTACATCAACAGAGCTCGTCTTTATGCTAATTATTTTATTTTTACTTGGGGCAGTGGTGGCTTAGTGGT
>NW_007595332.1:0-451 GCF_000523025.1 Cynoglossus semilaevis | reverse complement strand
ATTTCCTCACCTGTTTGGGTTCAATCTGTGAAACATTCACACATGGACCCTCAGCCTTTTCTTCAACTGATTTGCAGAATACTACTCGATGAAGGGCATGTGCAATGGCATAAATGGCCTTGTACACATTGTAGGACACTCTGAGTTCTGTGACGTCAAAAAACGGGTCTTGGGAATCTGATAATGTTTCATCACCAGTGCACATACCATCCAAACTGCTGGTTGAGTTTTCACCAGACAAATGAGGTGTACAGCCCATAATAATTTCCCAGAATGTCCTCACAAACACTGCACCAGAATCAGCATGAGGGCTGATGCTAGTCAGAAATGGTTTTAGATTTGGTACAGCCATCTTCGGCATCACAAAACCCAAAGCTCCACCAAAGGCCTGAAACATTTCAGGTGTGGAGAGTCTTGATGATGTGATCCAAGCCTCACTGGCTATCCACTG
>NW_007595331.1:0-451 GCF_000523025.1 Cynoglossus semilaevis | reverse complement strand
TTTACTTTATTTATGTGTTTCCAAACACGTTGACACCTTAAACATGGAGCGCTCACTTCACAGCCTCCTGTCTTTTCTCATCACATGTTCCTGACAACTGTATTAAATCACACGCTGCAGTACCTGCCTGTGTATTTTCATGAGGGAGATGAAACCGCGCTTCACTCCAGCGTTCAGTGTACGGCGAGGCGGCATCTGTCCGCTCTCCTGTGTACATGCATCAGCTGCGATAATTATTCACCAAAAAAAGGAACTTCCTCCTCAGATTCCCTCAGCTGCTGTAAATAACAAGCCGGCTGCCGTCAGTCACATCTGCCGCTCACAACCGCTGAATTCATGTCACAGTGTGAGCGACTCCGTCTTCAGCTCAGCGACAGGAGAAGAAAAACTGGGCCTCAAGCTGCAAAAATGAGACAAATGTAAGAGGGATGTCTGATATGAACCTTTTGCC
>NW_007595330.1:0-451 GCF_000523025.1 Cynoglossus semilaevis | reverse complement strand
ATCCAGAATAATTTCTTATAATTTTTTTTGTTGCAAAAACCACATTCTTACATTTCAGTAAAACCCTCAACCTCCCCCCAAAAAAGGCTGAAATTAGTTTAATATATTTCAAAATTAGTTTAATTGATTCTGAAATTAGATTCTACAGTGAGGATTTTATGTCAATTTTTTTTTGATTGAATAGGAAAAACATTTGCACCATGTGATTGTATTTCTTCTCTGCCGCTAATGTTCCATTTTATTTATCTTCCACATTCTCACAGCCGTGGTGTAATGTCTTTATAACGGCTGCGTAGTAAATGAATAAAGAGTTGCCTCGACGGTGGGTCCGCTCGGTGTAACCTTTGCGTCCCCCCTCGCTGCCATAACGAGATCGATAAGTTAATACGAAATACCTGAAATATAAGGGCAAGAAGTCACACTTCACCTGCCAGTGACCTTTTTAAAGGGA
>NW_007595329.1:0-451 GCF_000523025.1 Cynoglossus semilaevis | reverse complement strand
GTTATTAATTTCATGTATTTTTCATTCGTGGAGCTTTTATCCCAGAAAAGTGTTATACACATTAAAAATATAATAAAAGCTTTATTATTTTATGTTTTTATAATTTAAAAAAGTAATATGTCTTGGGTTTTTTATTTGATAATTTTTTATTGAGAATACGGAAACGTTTTCGGAAGTGTACACTCGTTACGAGTAAATGTAAATGTGTTGGTATATAGCTGTAAAAGCTCGCATGTTATTCGGTAAATACAATATTAAGGTCTGGTTATAGTATTCATTTAAACATGTGAGTCGTGTTTAAATGTGTTCAATTTTTTAGACTGACACTTTATTAGAAAATACTTAAAAATAACTTTCAAAAGCTACATGCTAACGCAAATGTCATATATAGCCAATGTATTTACACTCCGAAGCACAGGGTGGCGCTGTGCTGCATTGGTTCCTCATTTTC
>NW_007595328.1:0-451 GCF_000523025.1 Cynoglossus semilaevis | reverse complement strand
TTTGCCTGGAGCTCATTTTGTTTGAATTTGAATTTGGGATTCATATTGTATCGTGAGTTTGAGTGTATTCTCCATCCGTAGTAGAGATCGGTCACAGCTACTGAACACACAAAGGCAGAGAATGAATCCGGGAAGCGAGAAGCCACAGTTATCTTTACTGATTGTCAACATGACAAAACAGCAGCAGACATAAGAACAGATCTGATCACTTTTGTTGTCCACAGCCTTTGATCAATGTTTTCCGTCACTGCTCTGATTCACTGAAGCTGTTTGACCCGATAACCGTGCGATTCACTGATCAAACTGCTGTGCAGTCATCAGATATCAGTCTGGGGAGCCAAACCTTCAAACGAGGGTGATGCTAAAATTACACTTCCTGTGGCGCAATGTTTTTGACAGTCTAATACAGTACATCTGCTTCAAATATAATACTTTTTAGAATTAAAAAAAA
>NW_007595327.1:0-451 GCF_000523025.1 Cynoglossus semilaevis | reverse complement strand
AAAAAACCGAGGAGCTACTTAACAAACTTTAGTTTCATTATTGGTTAGTTTATGAATGATAACGATAATTTGCTCCAGTTTTGAATTTTGGCCCGCTGTGAATTTGACTTTGACACCATTCTCTTAATGGAATCGTGAGAAAAACAGAAGGTAGATCAGGACACATACAACGAACACTGCGTCGGCTGGACCGTCCAATCAGAGTGGGTTGCGAGATTATGCTGCTGTTATTTCACACACATTAACAGCACAAGTCTTTACTGAATCAACGGTTAAATCTTCAGTTTTCCCACCTTGCTTCAGTGCTTAAAACAAAAGAGCCCAAAAATATATATAATACATATCCTTTGAAGTGCACTCTACCTCCTTGATGCTCACATGACTACAGCCAATAGGACGTCTGGATTAGAGCTCAATTAGTGACAGTGGCCTGAACCTGAACCTGAGAGAC
>NW_007595326.1:0-451 GCF_000523025.1 Cynoglossus semilaevis | reverse complement strand
CCCGGGCCTTAGTTTGCCCAGGCCTGCGGTAAGATGATCGCATTTTGTTTTAAACGTCAAGAGAAGACAAAACATTAAACAATAATAATAATAAAAAAATAAATAAAGGCACGTCAGAATCCTCGGTCACGGTACCTACTCAGAAACCAAAGCTAACAGAGCTATCGCTAAGGCTGCTGTTGCTGTTCATCACGCAGGAAATGGAAGCGTTATCTCACACTGACACACAGATCAACCACCGTTACACACATTAGTTTGCTTGCACACTACTGTGTGATTGATGCGACATGGGATTTTTGACGTCGCGTGTTTACTTGTCACAGGTCGTAGATTAGCCATAATTCCGTGAATAATGCAGGGTATATGCATTTCATTGCAAATGGTTTATACGGCATGTAATGTGGTAACGAACCACTAGGGCTCACCAAATAATTTTAGTAAAGTTTGCCTT
>NW_007595325.1:0-451 GCF_000523025.1 Cynoglossus semilaevis | reverse complement strand
TCGTATCTCGAAATACTCGTATGTCGACACGTAAGGAAAACATGTACATGCCTGTACCAAATATGTGAACAGTACTACACAAGTGCAAACACAAGTGTACGTACTTCTTATTCATTTTCCAAACGTCTTCAGTCTTTAGGATGGAACCACAACCACAGTTCACGGCTCATAAAGCCCACAGTTTATAAAAAATCATCCACCACCGGAACGCTCGTCCACGTAACGTTCGCTGCTCAGCGTTCACTGCCGAGGAATTTCTTGCTGCAGGAAATTGGAAATAAAAAAACACACACGTACCGATACTGTACAAACGGAAATTTAAAAAGGAGAAGATGTAGTGTGAAGTGTAGATTCACAAAACAAAAGGATTGAATTTTTTTTTTTTCATTAACCGGTGCTTTTTGTTGCAGGGGTAGCTTATTAGGTGCAGCTGGAAAACAGTGCCCAGGGC
>NW_007595324.1:0-451 GCF_000523025.1 Cynoglossus semilaevis | reverse complement strand
CATAGCCTGAAGGTGTCTGCCGGGTTTAAGGTTACAGCCCGCCTTTGTTTCACTCGTCCACTCACAAACAGAGCACACAATGACCTTTTCTATATCACGACAGGTGAACTCCGTGGCGTGATTGCGCGTAACAGATAGGGATATACGTGCTCCGCTGTAGTGGCGGCCTGGATTGCGGCTCCACAATAGACAGGACACGAACACAGTCGTCTGTGTCTCCGAGGACCCGGGGGATTGCGTAAGCCTCGTCTGAATATAGAATGACAGACCGCAGTCACTGTTGTGCTGGAGTAGAAGTGGAATCGACCCTGAACGCCAGCGAACCCTTCGACCCATGTTTACGTCTTCTGTCCGATCAACAGGGCTGTCACTCTGGTCTGAGATTTATTGGAGGTGGAGGGAGGTCAAAGTTCAAGTGTGCATGTCCCTGTAAGGACAGCTTTAGAACTTA
>NW_007595323.1:0-451 GCF_000523025.1 Cynoglossus semilaevis | reverse complement strand
GGAAATGACCAATGAAAAATAACTGTTGTCTTTATGCAGACGTATAAATAACAGCTGTCAAACGGTTACATTTTTCAATCTTGAATAACTATAAGATAGCTAAAAAAAAAAAAATTATGTCGTGGAAAAAACGTCCATTAAAACGCCCAACTGTCTCCCGTGCTGGGAGTTGATGATGGGATGTTAAGCTCCAGGTGCTTCAGTGAAAGTAAGACTTTTTTTTACCCACAGTGTGTGTAAATAACGAGTGTGCACCAGAGCATCAATAAATTAATCTGGGATGTTTTAAAAAATCAGTTTTTTGGTAATTACTTGTGATAAAAATAAACATTTTGGGGCCGCAGATAAACTTTTATTATTTGTGAAAAATCAGTATCAGTGCACCTTAATTTAAAATGAGTTTCAAACTTTAATCTGATATACTGGGAAGATTATTATTATTATTATTATT
>NW_007595322.1:0-451 GCF_000523025.1 Cynoglossus semilaevis | reverse complement strand
TGCTCGTGAGCACCTCAGCAGTGCCACCAAGTGGAGGAATACAGGTGTTGTCCCGGTCCGCTTGATTCTTTTTGTAAAATAGAAATGTTTGTACATGTGTTATGAAAAATAAACATCAGGTCATGTGACATCACATCACCCATGTACATAGTAGTGTTTTGTTAAGAGTAACTTTAGGCAAGTTGCTCACATAGCCCAAAAGGGGGCCTCAAATCCCGCTGCTGTCAGACCTACAATAGCTGTTGTGTGTTGGTATATGTATACTTGTGGGGACATTTTACAGGTACCCAGTAGGGTTGGGATTAGTAATAAAGATTGTGTTAAAAAAAAAATTACATCAGAACCGATTTTTCAGTTTATTATAAACAGTACAAGATTTCAATATTTTGTACAAAGAGGTATTAGTTATAGAAACAACAAAAAAAACAGTACAAAGTTGATAATCATGAGT
>NW_007595321.1:0-451 GCF_000523025.1 Cynoglossus semilaevis | reverse complement strand
GATGGTCGTGCTAAGAGACACAAATGGACCAAACTAAGCTAAAGGCTAAAAGATGACCATTTCTCAACCATGAGCGTCCAAAGTCTGGCTCTGGGGGCCAATTGTGGCTCGTGATCTAATTGACACAAAATGTTAATCTTCAATTCATTCTAATGGTTCAAAGAACATCAGATAAAATGGTTGGCATTTGACAACAATATAGCGCCCCCTAATAAAATCAAAGAAGCATTTCTAAAGAAAACACTGTCTTTGAATTTCCCTTCAGAACTTTGGTCAGAATGTTAAGGGTTTAAGGGTCTTTAAGGGGTCTGAGTCGCTTTGAATAAAAGTGTTTAATGAATTAATAAATGTAAGATTTTTAACGGTTCTCTACCGGTTACATTTAGAAACTCATTGGACAGAATGGGAATTTTCACCACAGAGATTTTCATACAACGACGCAATCTACACT
>NW_007595319.1:0-451 GCF_000523025.1 Cynoglossus semilaevis | reverse complement strand
TAACTATATTTGATGAAACGTGTTTAAAATCTGAGGCAAAAATCAAAAAGTACATTTTAAGAAAAAACAAAAATAAAAAAAAACTAGAGAATTAAATTGTGGTCTTGCATACAGAAAGATTATAATTAAAAATGCTCCACATGTTGTAATTTAATTGAGAAGGTATTTCGTTTTGTCATCCCGACCTCAAACTCCTGCCCCCTTCATTTATTGTGTCTGTCTGTCTTCCGTCCTCAGTCTATTTTGCGGCACCACAGAGACGGAGAGACAGAGACAGAGGATGAATGTCCTGACCATGAAGGTCTTTGTCCACTTTGAGAACTATCGTGAAACTTTTGACATTCCTTCAGATCTGACTGTGAGGGGCATGAAGCAGAAAGTGAAGGTATTGTAATCTTTCTCTGAGTTATGATTTTGCAAACGTGACATTATAAATAATGCAGGGGGGAAA
>NW_007595318.1:0-451 GCF_000523025.1 Cynoglossus semilaevis | reverse complement strand
CCACACACGTTTTTTCCCCCGTGCGTAGGACGCTGCGTGCTAATGTTTGTACGTTTCAAAGAAAGAAAAAAAAAAGTGCAGAAAAAGGAGGTGGAGTCACGGTTTTGACAGCTCCCCCTCCTCACCCCTCCTCACCCCTCCTCACCCCTCCGCATGTGTGTGTGTATGTGTGTGTGCGTGCAGCTGAGTTGTTTTGCCCTGAATAAATGTTCCCCCCCCCCCCCCCTGTTCTGTGCTCCATGCCTGTGATGGCGTGTGTTTAGCAGCTGACTTGCTCATGTCTCATGTGGTGCGTGTCTCCGTGTCTCTGTGTCTCCGTGTCTCTGTGTCTCCGTGTCTCAGTGTCTCTGTGTGTCCTGGTGTGGCCTCCTTGTATAACCGTCCCCTGAGGCCAGTCTTTGTGGGCTGGTACATCTATAGGAGGCAGCGTGCTGTGGGGACATGCTGTCTG
>NW_007595317.1:0-451 GCF_000523025.1 Cynoglossus semilaevis | reverse complement strand
CCGACGGTTGAAGATAATTGAGCGTCATCAGGTGTGAAGTGGGAAGTTTGACTTTTGAAATGTTTACAAATTGCTGATTGTTAACCAGCGGGTGGTTAAGGTGTCACGGCGCCCTCTGCAGTGTAGAGTGGACCGACTGGGAACAGACTGTACACACATTAATTATAGATAAGCAGAGCACGCGCCGAGAATGAGAACCTGGAGTCGACGTTGTCCCGACGTTAGCGTAGTTTACGTCAGTTTGATACAGTCCAACAGCGAAGGAAACACTGAGAATCAACCAGAGGATCGATAGGGATTTGAACCATTAACCGTTTGAGTCTCCATGTGAACGCAGCAGAGTGAGACGCCACGGTCGGCCCCGCCCCTCTGTCAACGTTACACCATTACAACAGCGGCGGAAACCATGCTCCTAGTTAGCTAATTTGGCTATTAGCTGTGCTACAGTTGG
>NW_007595316.1:0-451 GCF_000523025.1 Cynoglossus semilaevis | reverse complement strand
AACTTGTCTCAGTTAATGTAAAAAGTCAGAACAACAACTCTTCCTCCTCGACGCTCCAGTTCAGAGACTTTCTTACAGCTCAGCAGCTCCCACAGCAGTTATCAGTACTCAGTACTCCAACGCTCCACAGTAGTATCTGTAGTAATATTTGTTAGGGGCTGACTGCACATGTATCAGGGAGCCCCCCCTCCGAGTCATTCACAGAGGATCTCCCTTCTGTGGAGGAACACTCACTGCACCAGGCATCGCTGAATCATCAGGTTTCTGTTGCACTGTCACGAAGGACACCAGTAAAACTGAGACAATACTACGAGCATGTGAAACCAGTCTCAGGCCCGAGTCGAGTCAAACCGTCCACATCCAGGTCTCCTGCTCTAACTGAAGCAGACGTACTCTTTTACACTACTTCCAGTTATATTTTAACACTCAAACATCTAGCGTTTGTTAATTT
>NW_007595315.1:0-451 GCF_000523025.1 Cynoglossus semilaevis | reverse complement strand
AGCAATATTCTGCTTGTGTCTCGGTTGTCTTGGTGTGTACAGTTCCTCAGAGAGGTTCAGGTCCGTGGAGAAAACAGCCAGAAAGTCCACTGATCCTGCAGATGGGGAAATCACTGTCCTTAGTTCACCACACTGTTATCATTGTGGTTTCCTGTACGTGTCCTTCTATGTATGTCGCTGTCAGCAACAACATCGCATTATCTCCCAAGCATACAAACACAAGTCAACATCGTACTGGTCCTCTGGGGGTGTTGAAGACTTAAGACAGGGTTCTTAATGAGGCGACGCGACCATAAGTTCGTCCTGGTTCAACCTCAGCATCAATTGTTTGCTCATGGTTGAGGTTTCACATCCTTTGTGTCCTGAGGCCAATTCCCTTCATTCCTTATTTCCCTACTCATTTCTACTTAATGATGTTGGGATGTTGTTGTTGTCAATCCACAAATACCTT
>NW_007595314.1:0-451 GCF_000523025.1 Cynoglossus semilaevis | reverse complement strand
TGTGTGTACAATTTCTGCACATAAATGTGAAGAAGAACTTGCGAGCGCGTGGAGACCAGCCTCCTAATGCCACAAGTGCTCGTAGAACGTAAGCAAAGGCACAGCGCGGCCGTTGCAGCGACACAGCGAGCCGCGGAGAGCTCATTAAAACAGATGTGATGGTAAATTGGAGCTCTTTAGAGCCCCGGGCTTCTCCAGGACTTTTTGTATATTTAAGTAATAATATGTGACACTGTCGTATGAATAAATGGTTGTCTACAACCGGCTGATTTCTGCATTGGTTCGCTCTAATCAGTGCCATTCAGGCCAGTTCTGTGACTGCGTTAAACTGAACTGAACATTGAAACAGTTTAAATTCTTCTCATTATTAGAAAAGGTGGGGGAAAAAAAAGAAAAGTGATGAAAATGTCTCAGTTTCCACCAGACAAAGTGTCATATCCAGATAAGGTCG
>NW_007595313.1:0-451 GCF_000523025.1 Cynoglossus semilaevis | reverse complement strand
ACAAAAATATGATTGGTTGAAACTTAATTAAGATTTAACCTAAAAATATGTTAAACTAAATTGTTCTTAATAAATCCAAGTCCTCAAACCAAGGGTTTCCAAACATCGGACCGCAGCCCAGTTCCGGGTCCTGAATCATTTGATGAAAAACGCTTCTCTATATAAATATAAATATGGAGTCAAAACATTTTTTGACACCATTTAAATGTAAGGGTGTACTGATTGTACTGGTTGACATTGAAATGCACACAACGACATTGAAAGAGACTTGTTATCAAAACACTTGTTTGCAGCTCATTAGTGGCACGTTAACAACATGGTTGCACGGAGCATTTTATTTTGAAATGTCAAAGTCAGTCTTCACCTTTTGTGTTTTCTATGACTCTCCAAAACTGACACAGTGGATGAATTCAAAATCTTATTTTGTAGGGCGAAACCCGCTAATACATCT
>NW_007595312.1:0-451 GCF_000523025.1 Cynoglossus semilaevis | reverse complement strand
CTGAAAAACTCTCACAATGGCCCCACTTGTTTTGCGCTGATTGATGTTTTCCACGACAAGGTTTTTCATAGACATCGATTTCTCATCTGAGCAATGTCACGATCCAGGTAGACAAGTTTGAACGAAAGATGGCGAAAGAAAACGACATTAAAAAAACGACAGATATTGATTTCTTTAAGATTTGCCGTTTTCAAAAACAGTTCTTTAAAATGTCGTTTTTAGCGCTGCGCGATCACAGTCACGGCAGGAAGATTATGTTTCCCTTTCGGGAAAAGGAGTTTGTGGCATTTGTCTTCGGATCATTACGAATGTATGTCATCAAAACATCAATAAATCACAAACAGTACAGTCCTTAAAGAGATCCGATTTGTATTTTCTTCTTCTGTGTGCCTCAACTATTACATCAACCTTCTGGCAGGCCTCTCAGCCTGTGCTGTGAAACCTCTACAGA
>NW_007595311.1:0-451 GCF_000523025.1 Cynoglossus semilaevis | reverse complement strand
TCAAGTCACAGGATCAAGTTTCAGGATTAAGAAGGCCTCAGGTCGCAGGTCAAGTCAAATATCAAGTCAATATAAATATCAAGTCACAGGATCAAGCAGGACGAGTCGCAAGTCAAGTCAATTTTTTTCTGAATCAATTTTTTATTTGACCTGAAAACATTAAATAAACACAGTGATTCCATTCATCGTGTCTCAGGTCAAGTCCAGAATCTTAATAGTCCGACTGGAGTCTCACATGTTTGTCTGTCACCGTGTTGATGATCCAAAAACGACAGAGAGACTGACGTGATCAGGTCATCAGTACCACGGACTAGTTCTGGTCCAGGGGCCCATGGTTGAGCACACTGTGTTTGATAATGTGCCTGTGTCAACTGTTGCAGACAATCGTAAAAAACAGGGAACGAAATAAAAATGGTAGAAGGAAAAGAAAGAGAAGAAGGAGAAGGAGAAG
>NW_007595310.1:0-451 GCF_000523025.1 Cynoglossus semilaevis | reverse complement strand
AAAAAAACATACAATCACTGAATAATAAAACATACAATCCTCAAATAACCTAGATTAGTAATGTTTCCACACCACACACTGAAACTATTGGCAACAACTAACAATACAGACTCCAATTACATGTCTGACTTACATAATGTTTGTCCACCAGAGGGCAACAACCATCTCCCATAAAGTAGCTCCAGTGTGGCCGTATAGCTGACTTTTTTATCACATTGATGAGGTGCCATATACTGTACACTGTTGCAGGTCTCTTGCTTGCACTGCTACAGTGGAGTCTGACGTCAAAGGTCATTCACTTTTGCACTTTTAGAACCTTTGTCAAAAAGGGGTTAATGCTGCCCCCTGAGGATGGAGCAACCACAGCAGACAAGTGCAGTAATGTTTCTGCATGGAAAATGACATTAATATACGAATTCATGCTGCAAATTAAAACATGAATGTATTCATT
>NW_007595309.1:0-452 GCF_000523025.1 Cynoglossus semilaevis | reverse complement strand
AAAAAAAAAAAAGACTTACAAACAGATGCTGCAAGAGAAAAGTAGGTATTGGAATGATATGAGAGCTGTCGGCAAGTTGCGATATCGGACATGAAAAAGTTCCATTAAGCCCATTCATATATAAAATGTATGCAGTACCGACTTCTAGCTGAGGGCTACATGAGGGTGGTTCACGGGCCGAAAATGGCCCGCAGGCCAAGGGGTTTGAGACCTCTGCTTTAAAAATCAAATTCAGGATAGCAAGCTGCATGGTACGGCTCAAGTTGTCCAGCAGGGTAGGATCGGTATTCTCTACATTCACTACATCCGAATAGTGATAGACACAGATTGGGGACTCAAACAGGTGAGCCTTATAATGTTACAGATGATGTCTCTCCATATGCACAAACGTACACAGAGACTAAGGGCGCACTTACTCTCGGGCCGTTGTACCTCGCTCAAGCACATGTGCT
>NW_007595308.1:0-452 GCF_000523025.1 Cynoglossus semilaevis | reverse complement strand
CTGGTTGATAAACCTCTGGGTCAAGGCCACACACTGGTCGTTTGTGTTGTCAGAAGAGTGAAACTGTTAAATTGTTGCAGTTGTTTGTCGTCACGTGGACAAATCAATGTCAGTTAATTATTGACTTCTTTTCTGTGGCTGCAGCTGAACAAACACTGACGCCGACCTCCGACCTGTTGAATTTACGCAGTAGTACTACAGTCAGGGAGTATATGATCATATATCATATATTATCTGACTTCAGGTGAAATCCTCCACATGTAGCGACAGAAAACTGACTGACACTGTCAGTTTACAGGCCTTTATCTGGACAGTCTGACCCCACGGGTCAAAGGTCATTTCTATATGATGTCTGTTATGAATACTGGGAATAAAACCTATCCTAGGGGTCCTTCACAGAGATATTTGACCCCTATGGTCTGCTCAGAGGTACTGCAGGGATGGTGAAGACA
>NW_007595307.1:0-452 GCF_000523025.1 Cynoglossus semilaevis | reverse complement strand
TATATAAATATATGATATTGTCATGTCCGTGTATCTGTCACCTTTTTACTTAATGTTGTCATTTATATTCATTACATGTCAAATATTTGTATTTTTTTCTGAAGATGTTACGAAAGCCAGGAGTTAATGTGGGTTCAAGAATGGTATGCTTGCAGTCCAAACCTTCCTCCTGAGAAAATGTGTGGCATGTAATGTACGTAGTAGAAAAAAAATTATTATATCAAAAAAATAAATAAAAAAAATTCATTGACCTTTTGTCAAAGTGTTGTTTAAAAATGTCTGTCTCGGAGTTTATTTATGTAATTTCCGAAGAAAAGAAGTTATGGTTTATACAATCTGTCCTTAAGTAGAACAATAAATAGTTTTGATGGTTTTTATATAAATGGGAACCGTGACTCAAGTCATGTTGTAATTCAGAACTAGCATATCGTACGTAAGAACCTCTGTTACTC
>NW_007595306.1:0-452 GCF_000523025.1 Cynoglossus semilaevis | reverse complement strand
TGTCCTTCGAACACTGTGTCTGTGTCATCACGTGAGTTTAATCAGGTCTCTTAACTGTGTACAATTTGTACAGTAAAACGTGCAGAGAGAAACACCGGGATTGTTCCAACACCGGTATCAGTATCAGCAGAAACGCATGCAGGCCTTGTTGCAGTACAAAAGCGACTCATTTGCTTAGTGAATTGTTCTCCAAGAGTTGTATTCATTTTCTCTTATTCTCTGCTGCAGAATGTCGTTTCCAAGAGTGCCCTTCAGTTTAAGGGGAACTCTCAACACGATGCCCAGGAATTCCTTCTCTGGTTGCTGGACAGAGTTCATGAAGACCTAAATCGAATCATCCACCCAGAGAGCAAACCACCTCGGAAGGTTAACAGCAAAGTTGTTTTCATACCATGTAGCCCTTGAATTATATATTATGTGAACAACCACCTGAAAGAATCATATCACATCAA
>NW_007595305.1:0-452 GCF_000523025.1 Cynoglossus semilaevis | reverse complement strand
AAGCCCCTCAGGGAGCGGATCATCCATCTGCTGGCTTTAAAAGCCTTCAGGAAACCAGAGCTCCTCCTGTGGCTGGAGAGAGAGAGAGGCAGCCCCAAAGACAAGGCTGACCTGGGCCCAGTGCTGGACGAGGTGTGTGTGTGTGTCTGTGTGTGTGTGTGTGTGTCACAGAGTTTCACTTTGTTAATATCAAATTCAACCTGATTCAACCTGAGATGCTAACAGCTGTAGCTAACAGCTGTAGCTAACAGCTGTAGCTTCATGTGTTGAACTTGGGTAGATACAGTGTAGTGAAATTACTTCTAGTCACATGGTGAAAGTGTCTAGTGCTCTTGCCCTGGAGCAGTGGTTCCCAAAGTGAGGGGCGGGGAGATGCAGCTAAGGGGACGCAGGAAGGAAAGTCAATTTCAGAATTCAATATTTTCTTTTATTGTGTCAAGTATGTACGTTTG
>NW_007595304.1:0-452 GCF_000523025.1 Cynoglossus semilaevis | reverse complement strand
TTAGCTCCACCCGTTAGCTCCACCCGTCTGGGCTTCGAGCTGTGATAAAACAGATGCACAGGAATGAGTGGGGGCGACCTGGGTGTGGAGCTGGGGGCAGCTGGTAAAAGTTTTACTGTGTCAGCGCCACCAACTGTTCCTCCCCCACCAACACTTACTGCTGCTGACCTCTGACCTCTGCCAGGAGATGAGCCTCGGTGTCCCTCGGAGACGCCTCAGGCCTCGCGTGGACGTTTGTAGACGCGTAAACATCTTCACACCTTCGTTAGTGACTTCCGACTGTACAGACTCCGAGTTTACAGATTTCCCATCAGGCCCTGGGGCAGAGGCTGACTTACTTCACTGACCAGTGTCTCCGCGTCCTGCGTCGTAACCATGACAACGCTGAGTGGATCCAGATGTTCTGATGAAGATGATGGGCTGGAGAGTGAGGAAGAGGAGGAAGAAGAAGA
>NW_007595303.1:0-452 GCF_000523025.1 Cynoglossus semilaevis | reverse complement strand
TAACAGAGGTCTGAAAAGATGTTTAAAACATCTGGATGTGGGTCAAAAAATACATTTTTTAGTTAAAGTTACTTTGTAAATAAACCAATACAATATTAGCTGTAAAAGTGATTAAACATTTTAAAAGCAAAAGATTTAATTTAAAGGTTTGCATAAATTAGACCTAATGTTTATTAAATGCAACCCAAAATGACTAAAAGGGAACAAAAGCATTCTAAAAATAGTTTTAAAAAAGCACATTATCATAAAAGTTGTCAAATATTAACTTAAAAAAAAGTATTGGTTAGCCAAAATACAAAATACAATAACCAAATGTTAGCATATCAAATTGACCCATACTTGAAAAATAACCTTTTTTCTCTAGATATATAAACTGGCTAAATGCTAGGATGATAGGAAGGTTAAGTTAATAGTTATCTAACTATGTCAAATTTAGTCACAAATTAGCTTGA
>NW_007595302.1:0-452 GCF_000523025.1 Cynoglossus semilaevis | reverse complement strand
ATAATAAAACCTGTTGTGTAAAGGCCATGTTAGGGACCGTGCTAACTAAACTACTGTCCTATAAATATATATATACAGTACACACATGTGTATATATACACATAAATATTTGCATGTACACAGACATATTCAAATACATATATGTATATACACACACGTATACCGATATTGTTTTTCTTGCACCTTAAATTCCACAGTATTAGAAGCTAAATTTGTTATTTTTGCAGCATTAGGCCACCATTACAGTATTAGATGTATGTAAACAAACATACATAGTGTAGGTCATTTACTTCACCACCTTAAAAAAGTTAGTCAGATTGTGTTGCATTTAAATTGTTATTCAAATAAGCAGAATTCTTACTTTTTTTCCCACCAATATTGATTTATTTTTTCATCCATTCACACAGAGCTTCTTAACAACATTATTGTTTCTGTCCTTGATTTACGTCAAC
>NW_007595301.1:0-452 GCF_000523025.1 Cynoglossus semilaevis | reverse complement strand
TATGTATTTCTGAATGTAATGTATATTATTTCCTCTCTTTTTTTTTCCGCTCTTATGTAACTTACTGTCCAGTTTCTTTCATTGAAACACTACAGGTATGTAAAGCCAGAGTCAAATGCTTTGGTTTGGTTTGATAAAAGAATCAATCTTGTAATCTATGTACATCTAAAAACTGTATCTATTTACAGTAAAGCCTTAAGAACTTCAATTGAATTCTTCAATTTTAATTTGAGAAAAACCAGTCTCTTGTTGTATCCCAAAACATAAGATAAAAGAACGCGTTTCGGAGTGTATCCAATACTGTCTGCAATGGCTGAATTAAGATCTGTAGAGAGAAGTAAGAAATGCAGAAAGATATATACTTATAATTGTTTTTATTTTTATTTATTTATAACAATTTGTTCTGAATCCTACAGTACATTAACTAGCATAACAGTGGTTTCATAGTGTAG
>NW_007595300.1:0-452 GCF_000523025.1 Cynoglossus semilaevis | reverse complement strand
AAAAAAAATCCCACCATCCATGCACATTTAAAACCCATATCACGTGATATATATCACAGGCATGCAGGTGCCGCTGTGAATAAGAGATAACTAATGTTTCGCCTCATTTTTAGAAATTACTGGAGAGAAATAAAAGAGGTGTAAAGTAATAAAAGGCTTGTGTTTTATTACCTTGATACCAAGGCTGAACTAAACCTGAATACTAATGTTGTCATCGCACCGGCTGTGGCCCAGTGTTCCTGCAAGTGATGATAATCACGTGTGACAAACTTTTACATGGTTCTGAAAAAGTTGACATAGTTTGGCAGGAAAAGAAAAAATATTTTGCCATGAAATCATCATGAAAATCCATAGAAATAAATGTTAGAAAATTGATTGCGCATCCCATTCACATCTTTTGCCGAATTTTATTTTAAGCAATTACAGTATATTCTGGACTATAAGTCGCACTT
>NW_007595299.1:0-452 GCF_000523025.1 Cynoglossus semilaevis | reverse complement strand
ATTTGCAGGAATTTTTGGATAAAAAAAATAAAGGAAAAACATTTTTTTTGACTAAAAGTTGCAAATACAAAAGTTTGCAAATATATTTAGTCCTGGGACAATCACCTAGTGGTCGGAGGTTTAAGTGCAACACAAAAGTAAACCAACGCCTTAAATATTTGCATGTTAATTGTTAACAAATTAAAATCGATACAGTGCTGTAGAATATCGATGCGGTTTGGTGAAACGAAATATCGCGATATTTCAGTGTTCCGATATTTGTTCACACCTCCAGTGGACTAGTCTTGTCTCAATCGTCTGTTCTGATTTAAGCATGTGACGGTTGTCAGTCAGAATGTTTCAAACATACTGTGGTTAAAGCTCTTGCCTTACAATAAAAAGGGTCACTGATTCGATCACTAGTTTAATTGTTTTTGTTTCTGAACATTTGGTTTTTCTTTACACGTTCCATG
>NW_007595298.1:0-452 GCF_000523025.1 Cynoglossus semilaevis | reverse complement strand
GTTTATTTGGACTAAATGTACAACAAATCAGAACACTCCTTTAGCGCCCCCTCTCTCTCTCCAGATGCAACATGTCTTTTTTCCAGGACTAAATCTTTCCATTTTACCTAACAGGGTTGAAGCTCGTATTTAGTCTATGAATTTCCGTAAGAAAACGATCTCAAAAGTCACGTCCGATTCACAGCAAAAAAAAAACCCAAAACAACACAATTAAAATGTCGAGAACCCTCGAACCCTAACCCTCTGCTCACTCCTGAAACTCCCGAAAACGACAAGGACATAAAGGCGGCAGTAAACGCTGAGCGTGCTTGACCGGGCGCTCATTACTAATGGGGTTTTTCACTTAATAAGCCAATCAATAGGTGGAGCTGCGGGACTCCTTTCTTCGACTCTGGGGGAGATTCCAGAGGGACCAAATCAACAGGGTCACACATTCACATGCACAATACAAG
>NW_007595297.1:0-452 GCF_000523025.1 Cynoglossus semilaevis | reverse complement strand
ATGTGTTTTACTGGAACTTGACTTCCTTATCGGTTAATATCCGAACCAGAAATGAAGTGGTTGGACAATATTGGCATTTCGGATTTAGTCAAAAAGTTCATATCTGACATCCCTTATACATAAAACCTGCTTCATTTTAAAACCACATCCTACATAATGTCTGTTGATGCAGCTTGCCGTGAATGATTCACTAGGTTTAAACAAGAACATGAATCATCGGTACCGGCTGGGCAGTTGGCACGTTCCTATTTGGTGAGGTGCCATCGTGGAGAAAAATGTCTCTGGTCTTCGAGATGGACTTGGTCTGGTAAAACTCCACCAGCTTGTTCAGGGAGGTGAATTTCTCTGACCACAGGAAGTAGTAGCCCTTGTTGTCCCGCAACACTTTAAAGTGCTGAACATCACTTTTGTGTCTGAGGGGGAGGAAAGAACAAAGATGAGACGGACGGATA
>NW_007595296.1:0-452 GCF_000523025.1 Cynoglossus semilaevis | reverse complement strand
TGAGTGCTACCTGAAAACAGCATTTCCAGAAAATGGGAAGGTTTCCCCGTATTACAAGAACACTTAATATCCAAAGGTTGGTGAACATTTGTTATTTATGTAAAAATACCAAATTAATGTCTTTTTTCAGTGCTCCTCCATTATTGATTTGTCTCACCCAGATGGTACTGGATGGGGGGACATGACTCCCTCAGATTCATAGTGACTCTGACCCCCCTCCACGCCCATGTCCCTACATAAAATGAAAAAAATACACTGGTAAAACAGAGGAGTAATGGTCCATTAGTGACATGTGTATATGGCACCCATATACAGTAAAAGTATAAAATACATACATATAAATACACTATAGAAATATACGTATATGTATGTATGTATATACATTATTGTGTTAGTCTGTTGAGATAATTATGGTTATTGTATAATGGTGATGCTGACAGCTGGTATATCAT
>NW_007595295.1:0-452 GCF_000523025.1 Cynoglossus semilaevis | reverse complement strand
GGGGGGGGGGGGGGGGGTTTGACAAAGCATAAACCTTGGCTTACCTGCTCCACTCCATGGTAGTGTTGGTATTCCAGCTGTCTGAGCAACAATGGAGGAGGCAATCTTGTCTCCTAAAGCCCACATGGCCTGACTTGGGGGTCCTGCCAACGGACCAGATAATAAATATTAAACAAAGCCTTAATAAATAAACCCAACCATAACATTTCATTTAACTTTCCACAAAAGTCTTAAAGAATTTAGAGAGTTCCTCTAACCCATGAAGGCAATGCCATTCTTATGCAGCAACTCTGGAAGTTTAGGGTTCTCTGAGGCGTGACCCCAGCCAGCCCACACTGCCTGAACAGGTATGCGTTTAGCAATGTCCAGAATGAGCTCCACATTAGCGTAGTTGTTGTTGTTGGTCCCTCCCGGCACAGGCACATAGTGATCTGCCATTTTGATGTATTCTA
>NW_007595294.1:0-452 GCF_000523025.1 Cynoglossus semilaevis | reverse complement strand
CACCAGTCTAGCAGGGGAATGCCTCTGCGGCCAGGCTTTTCTTTTTAACTTGATATGCTTGTGAATCACCCCCAGTGCTGCAATGCTGCTCCACTAATGAACACAAGGCCCACAGACTGAGCTGTCCATGCTCTGCTACGCTCCCTGATCGCACTGGAAAACAGGATCCAGCTGTCCAGCACCCTGTCATTACGGAGGAACAACAACCTCTGCCTGCCCCTGAAGAACTTCTCATCCCCTCACCACATCTCAGAGTCACCCATGGCACACACACCCCCCTCTGACTGACCTTGGTCTGGTCTCAGACCCAAGACCCTGTCCTCTTTGTGGGCCCTGCCCCAGCTGTTTCTATCACACAGATCTGACATTATTCGTGTCTTGTTTTGATCGTCTTTATCTGAGCAGCTCCACTCCACCAGACCCACATCCTTCAGCTCAGCAGCTGCTGGTAC
>NW_007595293.1:0-452 GCF_000523025.1 Cynoglossus semilaevis | reverse complement strand
ACCTTAGCGACGTAAGCCTGCTGCGTAGGTCAGGAGAAAAAAAGATATTGGATTAATGTCGGTATCAGCAGATTTTCCAAGTAACAGTATCAGTATCGGACATGAGAAAGTTACATCATCCCTGGTTTAAATGGAACACTCATCAAGTTTTGTAAGATTTTCATTGTGTCTAGAGAAGTTCAACACTTCTCGTGGTTGACGAACTTTCCTCATCTATGTCTTGTCTTGTTAGCTATGCTAAGACAACCCCGACTAAAAACCCGTCCCTAAGCTTTAAGCTTAAGTTTTCCGCTTTACTTAAAAGCACAGTGTACTTTCTCTTTTTAATGTTCTGCCTTAAGATGGCGATATTTGTTTTTAGGCTCTCTCCCGGATCTGTTCTTTGATGCCTGTACTTGCCTCCATATACACTACCGTAGTGTAGTGTAACATTTTTAACAGTAGGCGGCCCA
>NW_007595292.1:0-452 GCF_000523025.1 Cynoglossus semilaevis | reverse complement strand
ATTTGATAATATAATTGTGTTCAGCTTCATATATTTCAAAGATGTAAATTATTTCTGTGCATCTTGATGTTTGTAGAACGTGTCAGAGTTGCTTTCAAAACTTTCAAGACTCTAATTAATTTCACGAATGAATTACGTTGGTTGAAGCAGTAATTATTCCAGCCCTTGTATTTACTAATACACAGGAGAAATGACATAAAAAAGTCCTTTATTGGTCCCAAGTCTAAATCTTTGCAACCTTCACACACACACTACATGGGTGTAAGGCAGTCGTGATAACCGCTACACTGCGGAACCATAAAAACTCTGGCATTGATGGGATTCAAACCCACGACCCCAAAGAGATTTGAGCCTGTTGCCACAATAAGCTAGCTCTCTGTGGAGGTTAGAGACATCCTCAATCATTCAGAAATGGTTAACTGAGTTGTTTGAACTTGTTTTCAGCAGATGTA
>NW_007595291.1:0-452 GCF_000523025.1 Cynoglossus semilaevis | reverse complement strand
GTCGTCGTCCACTCACCTTGTAGTGGTCCAGCGAGTCCAGCGCCAGGCGGTGTCCATCTGTGGAGAACATGCTGAGAACTGCCAGTAGCTCAAACACCTGCTTCTTCACCATGGTGTTGGAGGTGTCCAGGGCTGTGGAGCATCATGGCCGCCCATCAGTACAGAGGACAGTACAGAACTGAGACTCAGAATCAACTTCAAATCTAATTCTCTTGTTTACGCCTCGTGTCTGAACGCAGACAGGATGCTGCTCCAGCAGCTCATCTTGGACTTTGCCCTGTGTGGCGTTGTGTTGGGAATAACATCCAGTGCTCAGAGTCTCAGAAATCCACTATTCAGAACATGTGATGTTTAAAGGATTTTCTTTAAAGGTACACTCTAAGTAGATAAGTAGAAGAATCTGCTCCATAGCTTGCTCGTAAATCTCAATATATATATATATATATATTTAT
>NW_007595290.1:0-452 GCF_000523025.1 Cynoglossus semilaevis | reverse complement strand
AGTAAACAATTAACATATTTTTAAATAAATGTTAACAAACTATGAGGTGATACACAAATGTGTTTGTTCCTGTGTTCCACAGAACACTGAGAAGCTGGAGCTGATGGAGAAGGCTGTTCATGCTCACAGGTCCTACACCAACATGGTAAGTGTTCACTGCAGCACAGAGGGACTGCCGGCTGCTGATGTTTCTCAACATCGCACGGAAATAAATCCACTCATCTCCTTCTGGTTCTCCTCAGGCCATTAATGGTCAGGCCATAGACCGACACCTCCTGGGTCTGAGGATGCAGGCCGTGGAGGAAAAACTGACTGTGCCTGAAATCTTCAAAGACGCAGCCTATGCTAAGGCTCTGCACTACCAGCTGTCAACTAGTCAGGTTCGAGTAAAGCTATAAAGCTGCAGCACAGATTCAACCTTGTGTTTAGACAAAGATGGAGTGTTGGAGCAG
>NW_007595289.1:0-452 GCF_000523025.1 Cynoglossus semilaevis | reverse complement strand
GGGGGGGGGGGGGGGGGAGAGAGCAGGGGTGAGACGACAGTGTGGGAGCTGGAGACAAAATCATCAGAACTGTGAGGGACAAACACCACACCTTGGTCTTGAGGGTGAAGACAGTGTCCTTGACAGTGGGCAGGTCTTTGGTGGGGACGTACTTCTCCACTATCCTGTCAAAGTCCGGGTGGGACGACAGGGACAGCAGCATCCGACGGCCGAAGTACCTGCGTGAACCACAGAGAGGCGACGTAGAGATAAATACTTTTTATCAGCTTTCATTTTGTTCCTGTCTTGTTCAGTCACACTCTACTCAACAGCCAATCACAACAAACGGTTCTTTTTCCATGGAGCGCGGACACGTGAGGCTGAACTCTACAGTGTGGGCCACGCCAACAATGGGTGTTTGTGTGGAACTGCAGCTGCACGGCCCGACCTCCTGGGCCTGTTGTTTGTCTGAC
>NW_007595288.1:0-452 GCF_000523025.1 Cynoglossus semilaevis | reverse complement strand
AACAGAAGACAAACATCAAATTCATATGAAAGAAGATGCGCTGACGGCCGAGGCCGCTGCAGACCGTCCTCCCAGCAGTCGTTCACGGACCACAGTCTACCGTCGTCTTCAGTGACTCACGCTGGTAAATGTTCACACATTATTTTCTCTGGTCTCGTCTGGTGAGTGGGAACTATTTTGGACAGGACATCAGTACCACCGGTTCCTGCTGCGTGCACCTGCAGCTCGTCCAGCTCACGACGTGACTCACCACTTAAATCAAATGACAAATTAAAGTGCTGTGTTTCTTTCTTTCCATTTTTCCGACCCGTCCTTTCATTTGCAGGTTTCTTCTCCGTTATTTGGACACCCTGCTGGAAAGTGACGGCCTGTGAGAACAGCTGAAAGGATTCAATTAGTTTTTATAACAGGTACGTTGCCAGATGATTATGTTCTTTGTCGAGCACAACAAA
>NW_007595287.1:0-452 GCF_000523025.1 Cynoglossus semilaevis | reverse complement strand
AGCGTGGCCTTTTTCTGCAGCAGGTTTCATCCCAGTTCCATGTCATCATTGTGTTGCAGCTAAAGGTGGAGAGAGTGACAAGCAGGTAGAGCAGAGTGCAGAAGGGTGCCAAGTGTTCACAGTCACATGTGAAGGTTTAACTGGAACATTACACCAACGGAGATTTGCCTCAGGTAACATTTACTTCTAACTCATACCATAGAGTGACAGGTGGAAGAATATCATTCGTTAACTACGTCTTTTACTGAGGTCTGTGAATTTTAAAGGCAACGAAAACAAAAGGTGTGTAAACAGACCGTTTACTGGAGTGATGTGTTCAGTAATTGACATGACTTTAACTGATCATACCTCTCAAACAATCCTCACCTTTTCTTACCTTCAGGCTCGTGTGGTAAGTGTATTCGTACGGAGAAGACCTGGTTGAGCCCCATGGAGTTCACGAAGGAGGCGAC
>NW_007595286.1:0-452 GCF_000523025.1 Cynoglossus semilaevis | reverse complement strand
ATTATTATTATTATTATGGGTAATGGAGAGGTACATAAGACAGGAGTCCATTGCAGAAATTTGAGTGGTGGTATTGAATCCGGAAACAGTCAAACAAAAACATGTTCCAAAAAAAGGACAAGGGTCATTTCCAAGAAATGCTAGTGAGGTTAAGGCTAAGGAGTCAAAAATGTGGTTTAAACAAAGTAAAAGGTCAAACATGCGACAACTGACACAAGACTGGAGATTGTTCTGGTTCTGAGTTTACTGGAAGTACAGTTAAGGAAAGGAAAGAAAAAGCACAGGCTTATTTGTTCAGAAAAGGTATGAGTCAACAAAACAGATCCGGAGGATTAGGCAATGATTGTTGTGAGAAACAAGGGAGGCAGAGACAAGTGCAACATGTGTGGACACAGAAAGTCAGGAAGTGAATACCTGGGTAGGGCACAAGAGATGGGACTAACTGCTTAGAA
>NW_007595285.1:0-452 GCF_000523025.1 Cynoglossus semilaevis | reverse complement strand
CAAACTAATGTCTGTGAATGTGTCAACACGGGAGGCGGGGGAGCAGACATGACACAAAGTTTGGGGAACCACTAGCGCAGGCTAACTATCCTTGTCGTTAGGGTTGTTTTAGTCGTTATGATATTCAGCCTTGTTCATCCGAAGTCTGCGGTCATGGGGCATTTCATACAAAAATGGTGTCTGTGGCTCAACCTGTGATGGATGTTCTGGCCCATGAAATTCAGTCCAGGGTTTCTCAGTCATGTATCTAATAGTATTTTGTGATATTTATAGGCCTGGACTCCGACACGTTCTCCGCGCTCATTCATCTTCACCCTGCCGTGCATATTTCCTGCCGTGATATCTTTACACCATTTCATCTACTATAATGAACTCCAACACTCTGGGCGTAGCAAGCTGTGTCATTACTGACCTTTCGCCCCAATAGAAATATATTTATATGTATATTTATA
>NW_007595284.1:0-452 GCF_000523025.1 Cynoglossus semilaevis | reverse complement strand
TCCTGACCGCTGCTACTGATGTAAGGCTACAAACACACACGAAAACAAACACAAGAGTACAGTTGGTATACATTGGTCCCTTGTTTACCGCGGTAGATAGGTTCCAAGGCCCTGCTGCGAGTACCAAATTTCCGCGAAGTAGCAACGCCGTATTTATGCGCATTAAAATGATGATGAGGAAGGTGACGATGACTTTTACTTTTACGTCTCTCCAGAGGGTGGTGCCGTTTTTTGGGGGCACCTCTTCCACAGTTTCTGAAAGGTGTATCCGTCAGTAGTAGTAGCAGGAACCAGCGTTTTTTTTGCGAGGCTGCAGAAACATTGAGATCGGCAGTTGCTTCCGCTGTTTTTTTTTTCCAGTCGAAGACTAGCTTACTAGCTAGCAAGACATCGTCGTGTTTTTGTTTTTTTTTGCAAAATTGGATCGATCGAACCGTATCGTCGTCCCATTT
>NW_007595283.1:0-452 GCF_000523025.1 Cynoglossus semilaevis | reverse complement strand
CTCTACTTTTACAGACATAATGGTACAATTTTCCGGGGGAAGAGAAAAAAAAGCCTCAAAGCTCATTTGGATTTGGATTATATTTCAGCGAAGCCTTTAGCCGCAGCCTGATAAGTCTCCTGACGTGACGTGTCGGTGGCGCCGCGGCTCCGGGCACGAGCGGCGCTCTGACTTTCACTATCAGTCATCAGGTTCCCGGGAACATTGGCTCCATCAGGACTGCAGGAGATGAAGATGAGGAAGAGTCGTGAGCAAAGACTCTGCTCACGACTCTTTAGTCAGTTGTGTTTTGCCCCAGAGGGGGAACAGTGAGCTATCGGAGGCAGCAGTTTACCCCTGCAGGGGCAGGTTTTACTCCCTGTACACACTGTACTGCCCTGGAATATACAGGTTTCCGTGACTTGGCAGCAACTTTCCCAGTCCCGGCGGCGGGAGAACACCCTAGAGTCTAG
>NW_007595282.1:0-452 GCF_000523025.1 Cynoglossus semilaevis | reverse complement strand
GGGGGGGGGGGCTCCTCTCCAGGATGAAAGGCAGTGCTACAGCAGTCCAGCTGTTTGCTCTGCCCGGCCCAGCACCGAGGAGAGACTGAAAGAATCAATATTTGCCCCTTTGTGAGTCGGGCAGAGACGGTGATGGACTCAGTGACCTCTAGAGGGAGCCCAGCAGGTCACAGGGTTGAGTCTGTTAGTCCTGGTGAACAGATTATTTATGATGACTACTCTCGTTGTTAATTTTCCCGTAGACTGAGATGAAGACTGTGATGAAGACTGTGGTCTGACTGAGGAAGTCAGACCGAGCAGACGCTCCACATCGTGGTCTTTCAGCATCTGGTGCTGCTTGAAGGCTGGTGGTTTTTATTGGAGGCAGAAACATCAGCTGTTTGTTTGACTTGGTAACCATCGTACAGGATTTTGTACAAAACTGTTTTGTTCTTATATGGATGTTCAGCAGA
>NW_007595281.1:0-452 GCF_000523025.1 Cynoglossus semilaevis | reverse complement strand
AGCCAAATGAATTTCTTCTTCCACCGTCGGTGAATACGTTTCCCTGGTTGTGGATGTGACTACAACTGGATGTTATGTATGAACAAGACCTTTGCTGTCTCCAAGCTGGATATTCAGTCAATGATAGACTCTTGGTGACAGCGACCCAAAGAGCTATCCATTATGAATGAAGCAGCCAGAAAGAAGACTGAATTGAGTGAAACTGAAGAAGGCCAGTCAGAGTGCCTCACATCACTCCACACTCCAGACAGGATTGCTTTAGTAATGTTCTACAAAGAACAATGATTGTCTACACTTTCTCCCTCGTGTCCTGGATGGCAGCGGGGTCAGACTGCACTGGTTCCTGTCGAAATAGCCTCTTCATATGTGCATAGTAAAAGAGCTTTGGCAGTTTTGAATCTGTGAGAACTGTTTTTCGGCACTTTGTTGTTTTATCGCTTTGTTTACAGAGA
>NW_007595280.1:0-452 GCF_000523025.1 Cynoglossus semilaevis | reverse complement strand
AACAGTGTCAACAAGTTCTACATACTTTCACATCTTATTTACTTTTAGTCTTCTCCAAGGGAATGTCAGATGTTAAAAGCTGACCTCATAGAACAAGGGTCAAACTCCAAAGTCATAAAACCACAATAAGTGAACAGACAGACGGTAGATCAGCAGGTACTCTGGGTCAAGGTCTTTAAATAACAGATTTCTATGTTGACCTTGGTAAATGAATGACAACCCTTTGGTGGGTGACGTCATACTTACAGCAGTGGAATGCTCCTTCTTCTCGTGCAGCCTGGCGCTGCGCCTCTGCTCGCTGTAGCAGTGCTGCTTCAGAGAGTTGAACACCTGATTGGGTAACTTCAGGTCCATCCCCAGACCGTCTCCGACATGGATCTCAGGAGCAAACTGAGGAAAAGAAGCAAAAAAATATGAAAAGAAATTAACTGAAATGACTGGTAGTGCACACA
>NW_007595279.1:0-453 GCF_000523025.1 Cynoglossus semilaevis | reverse complement strand
TCTCGATGTCATGTCACATGATTAGGCATATGCATTGCAAAAAAAAAGCTAGTGCTTATTTGCAATACAAAGTCACCCAGAAGACAAACTATTCAAACTACAAGAGGTCGTCGACTTACTTTGAAATGCCATTTGTACGGTGAAACTCGATTTACACAAGTCAGAACTTACATACTGTACCACATAACATCACGCACCTACGTTAACACAGTGGAAACATCATAATCTAAAACATAAAAACATCAGAAGTGTCTGATTTACCCATAATAAAGGGTAATCATTTCCTAAAACAAACAAGACATACAAAAGTAAGCGAATGTTGCACATTTCAATGGATGACTTCCAACCAGTGAATGTAAACAAAGCCATCATCAGCATAAAGTGCCACATTTCAACGTATTTGTCTACTGCACCAAGTACTTCATTCAGCTGGCAGGTTTTAACGCCATATAT
>NW_007595278.1:0-453 GCF_000523025.1 Cynoglossus semilaevis | reverse complement strand
GCGGGGTGAGCGTTGGAGACGTGCACCACAGCTGTTGCCATTAGTGGCTCAAATGACTACAAAGGTGTCGGGTTCAAAAAAAGATCCAGTTGAACTGCAGGTTTTGCACCTGCGGGAGTAAAAGTGTGCTCATTACCTCAGTCTGCCGCTCACTCGCCAATGTAAACAAAACATGATTGAATTCTTTTTCAAGTCCTAATAGATTATGTCTTTCCCCTTCTATTTCAGGTCTGGCTGAATGAAGGCGTTGGGTGGTTAGCCACGTCGCGTCCTGTTTTTCTTGAAGAAAGAATGTGTTTCTGTTTATTTCTACCAAGACGAAATGAAGTAAAACCGTGAATTCATGATCACATGACCGTGGATATGGACGCGGTCCTATCCGACTTTGTCCGTTCTACTGGAGCTGAGCCAGGACTGGCTAGAGATCTGCTAGAGGGTATGTTTGTTATGGCA
>NW_007595277.1:0-453 GCF_000523025.1 Cynoglossus semilaevis | reverse complement strand
TAAATATTAGCAGGCCTATATTGGTATTGATTGATCTCAGAATCGGAAATTAAGAGTTAGGACAATATTAGCATATCTGATATCGGCAAATAGTTCGTAATATCGGACATCCCTAAATCCTGAATATCGATTTTAAAATTAGCTCGATGCTATGGGCAACTTTACTTCAGTATAACAAAACTTACGCATACATTTACATAGCTGAAGGTTAGCAGAGCAGATAACAAATAGCAAAGAGATTTGGTTTGGTTTGTAAAAGATTTCATTAGAGGCTTTTTGACCCCCTTATATATTTCCAGGCTATACTAAAGCTTGCTAAAAGGTATCCAAAGATAGTACAGAAAAGTTATCTAAAATATTATTAGGACTTTTACTGTTAGATAGGCACAAGAATCCGCAGTTCAAAGATTTTGAACTGCGCATTTATAGTCGATGATTCAGAAAAACAAACAC
>NW_007595276.1:0-453 GCF_000523025.1 Cynoglossus semilaevis | reverse complement strand
ATAATCATCACTCATCGTATTTTTTACAATCTATACAACCCAATCTTCCACGGACTCAAAAAAATTGACTTTTAAAGCTAGTTTTTAAGATAACGGTAACAATGAGGCGAAGAACTCTGTGATCACAAAGGGCAAGGAAACACAAAAGCAGATGACAAACACTTCCTTACCCTTGACACGGTGAGGGGCATGCTGAAGTCCTTTCCACCCTGCAGCCTGAAGCCCCACGGCGCTGGGCCGATGAGGGTTACGGAGTATACGTTCATCGCCTTCAGGAAGACAAAGAAGCAAACGCATTCAAAATCCAAACATCCCATTTTCCTTCACCATTTTGCTGCCTGCTGCTTGTCGGCAACTGTCTTACACAAACATGTGTTCGGTGTCTGTGTGGATTAAATCTTGAATAACTTTGCTGCATAAAAAGATTAAATATGCCCTTTGGTAAAAAAAAAA
>NW_007595275.1:0-453 GCF_000523025.1 Cynoglossus semilaevis | reverse complement strand
AATTTTAGCGGTGTAAGGATTGACGATTTTAAACGAAAAAATAGCGCAGACTAAGAACGCAAGCGCTACGACACCAGAGTTCGTACTTGTCCCAGTTGAAGTCCCAGGAGTTTCCGGACGGAGCCGGTGAGACGGACGTCCACGCCGGCTGCGCGGCTCGCAGGACGCCGAACGCCGACCACCACCCGGTTGCCTCACCGGGGCGCTCCGCGAAATATCCCCGAGACTCCGTGGCAGCAGCGGTGAACAGGAGCGCGGCAGAGCCGCCGGCAAAACCGCAGATGAGCCGGAGAGTCTTCCTGTAGGACATTCTGTGAGTGGTAGCAGCGGGAGCTAACTAGCCTGAGCTAACGGAGCTAACTGACGCCGACGATGAATGCTTATGCTAACGATGCTAATTTGATGCTAACTTCCTCCGGCGGTTCGATCCTTGCTGTCGGTGATCGAACCTCC
>NW_007595274.1:0-453 GCF_000523025.1 Cynoglossus semilaevis | reverse complement strand
TTTTATTTTATTCAGAACAACAATGGTCTTTGCGGCATCATTCGGGATGTACTTCTGGGAAATATTTTATCACTGATGTCATCAGTCTGTTTGAGTTACTGTATAAGTTGGATACAAGACAAACGTCCTGGTTGCTGACCTGAGATAGCGTACAGGTTGGAGTTCTGGTGCTCGTAGTCCGGTCTGGTACTGTTCTTCCCTCTGAAACTGGCAGGCAGCGTCATGGAAATATGTCTATGAACAAAAGAACAAACACATTTAAAACCTCAGTTAAATCTCATGAATGCTGTCCACTGTGCTCTGCAATAAAAGCCACACTGTTAGTATTAATTATGCATGTAGACAGAGCAGGAGGAATGAATGGACCGCAGGAGGAGAACCAGCTCTGTCCTGTCTGTGTTAACACTTCAGTTTTAATATATTCAACTTCAAGCTACTGGACACAACATGACA
>NW_007595273.1:0-453 GCF_000523025.1 Cynoglossus semilaevis | reverse complement strand
AAAAAAAAAACATAAAAGAGCACGATTCTTGTCTGAGAGCTGTAGTCAGAACTGGTTTTCCTCTCTCTCTTTCTGGTATTTGTTTCATGAAGCCCCTGTAGGTTAAAATACCATCTCAGCAGCACAGTTGTGAGACACAGACAACTTCCTGTTGATATTTTTTTTCTAATTCAAGAGTTACTGTGACAGTGTAAAAGTACTTTCAAAGTATTCACGTACAAACAACCATTTTTCAACAAACATCACTTGGCATTATATATTAATGTGTAACACACAGTACTAATAAAACCTTAACAATGCACTTGGCACGTTTGCCAAACACAGGCCACAGTTATTGATAAATATGAGGTTAGATGGTTAACAAGCCTGATAAGAAGGCAAACACACATACAGTACTATAGTATACAACAAGAATTTTATATGTATACTCACATACTGTACATCAGTACCTAT
>NW_007595272.1:0-453 GCF_000523025.1 Cynoglossus semilaevis | reverse complement strand
CCAGGTTTTCTTGGTAAACTTTGAGCTAGCTTTGCAGTAAGTTCTGAAATTATATAAGTCTACAGTTATATGTTGGCTAATTTATTGAACCTATATTTTTGGTACATTTCGGAAAAGTTGGAGCTATTTTAAGCTTTCAGTTATTTCAGTGTGTGTGTGTTCCATGTGAGGTGCTACGTATCGTCCCTTTGCGAAAACATCCTTTAGATAAAGACTCTTCTCAAGTCTGAACGAGAAGCGCTTCGTTCCGAGCGTCCGCTCTCCGATGTTGGAAACATAATCCATTAAAAGCAGTAATTGTATTGTGGTGTGCGCGCTGACATCAAATTGCTCTATTACTTTAGCAGTAGCTCAGCATAAAAAGCCATTTACTCAGGCTCTGCGAAGGAACCTCATTTGGCAGGGGTCACCTCGCGTTGTATCGCTAAACGCAAAAAAAAAAAGTGGAAAAAA
>NW_007595271.1:0-453 GCF_000523025.1 Cynoglossus semilaevis | reverse complement strand
TCTAGTGGTGTACCACGGGCCCATGCTAGCTAGTAGTTGAAGTCAGTGACAGCAGGCTGGAGGTCTGATGGATGGACTCACTGACTGCTAAACTGATCAACACCAGATAATGTCCGACAGATCCCAGATCCGACGTGATACGTGGAGGCGATCTAGGCCCAGAGGGACGGCTCACTAATCCACAGCCAGACCGTTGGCTGTTCTCATCGTCTAAAGTTAGATCCTCCAGTTGAATATTCCTTCAGATAGAGGGGTTTGTGCTTTGGCCACCGGTATTTGATTGGCATAATTTGTCCTCCATAAACACACGCTGAGTTGTCGTGCAGCCCAAGTTAGTCATGTGGAGCCCACATGGACCTGCTGGCTGGGGAGCTACGGAAAAGAGCAGATCTGAAGCAAAACAAGAGCGTGGTGTTTGATCTCGTGTCACCAGGGCTGCTGCTGCTGCTGCTG
>NW_007595270.1:0-453 GCF_000523025.1 Cynoglossus semilaevis | reverse complement strand
CCAAATTATATAATTTTTGATGAGTACGCTTGGTTACATTTGCTTTCTTGTACGCCGTGTTAAAAAAGAGTGTGTTCAGATTCTCACCGAGCGAGTGCTGGCTGGGGCCGACGGACTAGTGAGAGACACCATTTCCTGAATGGCCAGACGCAGCTTCAGGCGATGCAGTGGGTTACTGATGCCGATCTCCCTCTGGATTTCAGTATCTGAGAGGTTTGCCATGATGGAGCCGCTTTTCACATTTGCACGACAAGCTGCAACGTACCAGGCTGGCATTCCCACCCACAGCTGGAATTAAGAGGAAAAAGACCATGCATGTGATTTGTTATTTAATGTCCATCATACTTATACATTTTTCCCATCAAAAAACATGAAATGTTAAAAGTTGGAAAAAGGGGCTCGTTTTCCAATACTAGGGGTCGCTAATGTCTGATATTGGTCAAAATTTCAGGA
>NW_007595269.1:0-453 GCF_000523025.1 Cynoglossus semilaevis | reverse complement strand
AGAGACAACACCAGACGTCACCGCCGCCATTTGCAAAAGTTCTGTTCCAAGAGATGTAGTGCAGGAGAGCGTTAAGTTGCTAGCCCTAGCGCAGGACTGTGTGGTCCCTACCTGGAGGTAAGGCGGTTCTCTTCCTCTTCTTGCTGTTCTCTGCGGAGTTTTCCAGAGAAGGGCACTCTGTCACCAGTTGTCCACTGGAGCCGTTGAAATGGAGAGGGTCGTTGTTGCTTGCTGGGTCAAAGGGCAGAGCGTTTAGTCCTGGAAGACACGGAGTGAAAGGGTAAGACATGGAGGACAGAAGCAAACGAGTGTAGACGAACCGAATGCTAAGCTAACATTGTGATTTTCTGAGTCTGTACGCCATTGGTTGAGTTTTTTTTCATGTCATCGTATATTCAGAGCAACACTAAACTAACAAGATACTGTCATGTTTATTGGATAGGACCAACTGAC
>NW_007595268.1:0-453 GCF_000523025.1 Cynoglossus semilaevis | reverse complement strand
ATCCAACAGCAATGGTAACCAAGTAGAGAAGCCACACATTTTTTCTGGTGACAGTGCATCACAAACAGGATATGTATAAGTGGAACAGGACTTTCTTTGGTCCTATTGTGTCTCTGATTCAATATTGACTGCTGCATTACGCTGTAAGGTCTTGTTTGTTTCTGTGCGCACATCAAACAGCAACTCCTTCTAATAGTAGTATAACAGGACTAACCCTCAGATAAAGATGTCCATGTGATGTTCTGTTCGGCCACTGTTTGATATTACAACATATAGTGTATTTGCAGAAAGAAGACTTTAAGATTAAGGAAGAAACATATTGATGCGGCACTTGGGAATTGAACACTACAGAGAAGAAACGAAAGAAGTGTGGGGATTGTGTGCAGTGGCACTCCCCATTGGCTGCCACGTTGTACTGAATTCTGGAAGGACAAGTGGCAGGACAGTAATTCA
>NW_007595267.1:0-453 GCF_000523025.1 Cynoglossus semilaevis | reverse complement strand
AGGTGCCCTGAGCATGGCACTGTCCCCGGGCGCTCAAAAAGCAATTTGGTGATGGGTTAAATGCAGAGGTTGCATTTTGTTGTGTGCAGTGGTGGGTGTCACAATGACAAGGAGTGTTCCTTGTTTTTGTGAATCTTAAGTCTGTTCCAGCCTGTATGGATATGTTGGATTAGAGCTTGTCTACAGGGAAAGTTGGCAGACTTTATTTGATTGAAATTTGAATTTTTTTCTCTTATTTCCTCCTGAAGAGATGTGAAGTTAGTCGAGTATTTGAGCTGTCACTGGTGAAAGCATCATAATAAAAAGAATACCAGGGTTTTTGGCTGTTTATTAAAGGAGAACAGTGAATTTAAAATCTTGAACTGGGAATATTGTGAGGGTGGAAGAAGAACATTAAAATTACCTTTCTCTCTATCAAAGCACATAGGAAAACCTAAAATAACTAAATGTATT
>NW_007595266.1:0-453 GCF_000523025.1 Cynoglossus semilaevis | reverse complement strand
ACCAACTATTTTTACACATCAACTTGGCCAGTACTGTTGGTTCTTTGATCGGTTCCAGATAAAAGCGCAGCGTTCTTCTTCATGTGACTCCCAGCAGGTGTGACATGTTCCCAGTGGAAACACTCCCCCCTCTGGCAACTTTGTTTATTGCGCTCTTCCCATTTCCCTGTTAATCGCGACGCGGTCGTAAACGTGCGTCGCGGCTCCTCGCCAAGAAGTCGATGGAGGTTAATGAAGAGTGGATGAAGGGAAGAGCAACAGTTTAATGAAGTGATGTCACCGTGGATCAGCCTCCGCCGCTCCGTGGTCCTCGGAATCCGGAAACTTCTTTCCGCTCATCAAACTACTCAACACCTATTAAACACGTCAAGAAACACCTTCTCTGAGATGTGGCCACCGTCCCGCCGCCCGGTAATTGCTTTGTGGTTAATTACCACGCTAATCTTACAGCCA
>NW_007595265.1:0-453 GCF_000523025.1 Cynoglossus semilaevis | reverse complement strand
TGCCTCAGTGTGACTGTGATCTCAGCTCAGAGCTCTCACTCTGGAAAGTTCCATTAACTGTAATGAGATAATTGAAGAGGACGTGTACACCTGGTTCTGTATCACTGAACCAGCCCCATGTTAAAATGTGGTCACGCTGTACTGTGCTGTACACACAAAAACATTTGTTAGCAGAGGTGATGGCGACTGGTACTGTCAGAGGTACTTACCAGAGTATAATCAGCCACAATGTACAGCTCCAAGTACTTGGTTGTACCCCAGGTGTTTCTTTTAACCTGGTGCAGGTCACAGAAACAAAGACAGAACAGGGACATAGTCAAAGGAGTACTTGTTGGTGATGGTCATATACAAGTGTGTACATTAGGAGGATATTAGGAATATATTTGTTGTAAACATGCAGAATGTAGAAAAACAGTGTAGAATTTACTAGTATTCTAGACTAAACTATTTACC
>NW_007595264.1:0-453 GCF_000523025.1 Cynoglossus semilaevis | reverse complement strand
CTTTACAGTGCAGTAAATGAACGTGTTGTGTCCTTTACAGGCAGGAGACGCCTCCTTCCAGCGTTAGGGGACCCAAAGGAGAAGAAGTGCCGATGTCTACTACCAAGAAGGTTGACTTCAACTTCCCCCCCGGACGACCTACGGCAGATTCCATCCAATCACTGTGTGACAACCAGGATCAGCGTCAACTCTACAATCTGATGTGTCTGAAAGACTCGGAGCACGAACTGCTGGCACTTCAGGCGCTGACTGTGAACCGTATGGAGAAAGGGTTTAAAATCTGCTGCAAGAAGAACAAGGCTGCCCTAAACTGTGCCAAACACAAGGTAGAGTAAATCACTCACCTTTTTCTAAATTGATCGACACTCTCCTTGTTGTCATTCAAACATTCACCACTAGGGTACACAGGAACGAAACGTGGTTGCAATTTAGTCCTGATGATTCCAGATTTTT
>NW_007595263.1:0-453 GCF_000523025.1 Cynoglossus semilaevis | reverse complement strand
CATGCCCAAGAATGTGGCCAAGTCTTAAAGTTCATAATTTTGAAACAGCATTTTATTTTGTGATGAAACAAAAGAAAAACAAAATACAGGGTTTTAACCTAATCTCACTAGCAAAACAAGAGAAAATGTTTCAAACAAAAACAAGGGCTTCTCATTCCTTAATTTTGCTACTAATTACAACACAATCAAATGTAACATCAGAAAAAACACACGGAGCTCATGGCAAGGTGTCAGCCGGCCTTAGCTCAAGGATGAGGAAGGGGAAAAGGGGAAGAGGGCCGGCTCCAGTTGGTTTAAATGGATCCCATCGGACCAATCCACTCACAGTTTCCTTGTAATGTGATACTGCAAGAAAACACACACCCACATACACAGGAGTCAGGACACAGAAAACACAAAAAACAATCTATTAAAAAGTACATATGCATAGTATATTACTGTGATCAAAAGTTG
>NW_007595262.1:0-453 GCF_000523025.1 Cynoglossus semilaevis | reverse complement strand
TTGTTACTTTTGTGAAGGTAACGTTTGTATCTTTGGGGATCCTTTTTTCTTGGATGTCGAGGGAACCTCAGTTCTGACACTTCAGCTTTTGTCTGTCCGTCAATGTGCATAATTGAGAGGTAGGGCTTAGTTTCGAAGTGGAAGATCTGAGCTGGGTTTTAGCTGTGGAGCCGTGGTGTTGGCTCATTAGCATAGCGCCCCTTAGCTGTAGATTCCATGTGCGGAGTCCAGAGAGCTGTCATACGCAGCGGGTTAACTTTAAGTGTGGTTTTCTTTCTCCACGAAGGTAGCTGCTTGTTATTTAACATTGGGTCATATGTGGAGACACGGGGAAAAACACTGCAGTACACGTCCGTTTCTGAACAAGTAAACGCTGCGGTTTTTTTTCATGTGTAGGCCTGTGGTTCTCAATTATGATCTGTCATACCTCTCCTACAGGACAGAATTTTTTTT
>NW_007595261.1:0-453 GCF_000523025.1 Cynoglossus semilaevis | reverse complement strand
TTTTTTGTGCAGTCTTTGCTCTGTTGACCTCATGTTTATTCCTCTGCCTGTTGCTTACAGGCCAGCAATACCGCCCCCTCCTGGTCATGACTATTAGCCTGTGAAAGTGCATGCTGTAAAATGCCAGGCTGGTGAATTTACTGTAAAAGTCTATGAACACGGTGGGTCGATAACTGAAAACAGGTCGTGCAGAAAGGATGAGGGAGGATTATGGGGCAGAGCAGGGGTGAGGTGAGGACCAAAGGTGGGCACGCGGCCTCAGAAAAGACCCCCACAGTCCCATCTGCTGTCAGGACTCATTTGTGTCTCTGTGAGTTTGACACTGCTGTGTCGTTTTCACACCATCGCGGCACAGGAAGAGGAAACAGAAACCATTAAAATTTGCCGTCATGTGTCAAAACTCTCTCCTTTTCTCTCGCTCTCCCCTTTTCTGAGACCTGCCCCCCCCCCCCC
>NW_007595260.1:0-453 GCF_000523025.1 Cynoglossus semilaevis | reverse complement strand
AAACTAATTTGTCTCACCAACTCTCCTGGTTCGTTGTTCACCAAATCCCTCCTCCTCTTGAGATGAGTTCAGTGACGCTGTTGTACAGATTATCCGTGAGCTCCAGTTCTAACAACTAGTTTGACTTTTCTTTCTCCTTCCAAGCTAACGACCAATGTCCAGCCTGTCCTTTCGTATTTATGGAATAAGTTTTAACTCGCTTCAGGCTGAGAATGTTCTCGGTGGACGCAGAGAAAAGTTCATCTTCAAGTCGCGGGAGTTGCTGGGTGAAGTTCGGTAGATCAAAGGCTGTGAGTTCTCTGACCAACCAATCAAATCACTCAAATCGCCAATACAAGCCTTGATATGCCAGTTTGATGCCATGACCTGATTGGTTAATGAAACCATCTTGTTGCTATTCATTTTATACTTCCAGCGCCAGCACTTCTGATTGTGAAGGCCTTAGGGCAGATT
>NW_007595259.1:0-453 GCF_000523025.1 Cynoglossus semilaevis | reverse complement strand
CGACCCAGTCTTTGGGTAACAACGTGCTACACAATTAAAGTTGAGTCTGACAGACTTGACGTTTTCGTCAGAGAAAAATTTGTTTACGAGTTCACGCTGCAGCAAGAGAACACTCTGGGGGGTTTTTAAAAATCCAGGGTGTTGTTGGGCGTGCACAGTTAGCAGGGATGAGTCAAGGATAAACAGTCCTAACTTTCACTCTCACTTTAAACACACACTATATTTATAGCCGGCGTGCGCACAGATGACACTGTGGAGCGCCTGGTGGCCTCTGCAGCACTGCAGGCCGGTTACCTCCGCTGTGGTCCTGATCCATGTCAGCCATCAGCGACAATACCCCAGGAGACATCGCTCGCTGATGACATCATCTCTCAGCCCAGGAAGTTTGACGGATCCCTAGCCATTTCGGTGCCCGTGGTTTTGATGAAGTGGTGAGCAGGTAGCAGAGGGTGG
>NW_007595258.1:0-453 GCF_000523025.1 Cynoglossus semilaevis | reverse complement strand
CCAAATCCTGCCCACAAAACTGTCCAATCTGGCCCGCCAATGGATTTCAAAATAAACACCCACTAATAATGTTTGACAAAAATCTAATTTCAACATCGGTGACCTTTTTACTAAAATTACCTTAAAAAGAAAAGATAAAAAAAATTCTATAAAGAAAAGTTTTTAGCTACTTTTATTCCACATTTATTTTTGCCCTTTCTGCTGTGAATCTAAAAATGACTATGATTTAATATTTACTGAAACTGAATATTAAACCCACAGATCATACTTTCTGCTATTTTAATAAAACAGTTTTTGTGATGAATTCACTGTTTATATTATATAAATATATATATTTAGAGCTCGAATAAATTTTACTGAAGCTCTGTGATTTGCTGGTTCTTCAGGGACTAAAGAGTTTATTATAGTCATTTTTAACCTTGCATTTTATTTTGAAATTCTTTTTTTTTTTTT
>NW_007595257.1:0-453 GCF_000523025.1 Cynoglossus semilaevis | reverse complement strand
TCCTCCAGACTCTCCCCCACCTCCACTCTCCCGGCAGGAAGGTACCACTGTTTGTACAATCTGGCTTCGCCTCCTGCACCATCAGCACCTCCTCCTGGTTCCATTCAAACGTACACATACAAAATATAACAACAAGGATCAATTTTTTTTTCTAAATGTTGACGGGGTCCGGGGTCTGACCTTCTCGTTAAAGATGACGGCACAGACAATGTAGGTGACGTTCTTCTTCAGAGTTGCTGGTTTGCTTTGGTTCAGGCCTACGTCACATCCGGAGACCTCCAACCCTTGGCCGTTCAGCACCCGCTCCACCTGCTCCTCCAGTCGCTGCCACTCCTCCCCGTTCACCTCCATGACAACGGTCGAAAGAGCTTCTGTGTTCCGTTACATGGGGACAATACTTCAAAATGACGTAGAACTAGCTAAACAAATCAGAATTCGACTCTATACCCAATT
>NW_007595256.1:0-453 GCF_000523025.1 Cynoglossus semilaevis | reverse complement strand
TTGACAATTCTAATCAAGCTTATGTTTACAAATGTTAACCATAAACTGCATCTCCCACAATGACGGTGCAACAAGTATTAACTCAATAATTTCTGTCAATTACCTAGGAATATAATAAAAATAAAAACATAAGTTCCTAGGTAATCAATCAGAACTAACTTCATTAACCAACCAACTTAATTTGGGACGTGTTGCTGTATCTTCTGATGCAGGTCTCTGAGCACCAGAGAGTCGATCCACTTGGATCATGGATGGACTTTGTCAAAAGGCCTGTTGGAAACTTTCCCGCAAAGTGTCGCAAACGCAAACGTCCACTGGTAACGCCTTTAATATTCACTGATAAAAGTCATTTTTATATCGGTTCCATTTGTGATTTAGAAAAATCATGTTTAGACTAAACAGGTTGACGATCTCTATGTTTTTTCCCGAATAGCCCGGCCCACCGGGTCCCCC
>NW_007595255.1:0-453 GCF_000523025.1 Cynoglossus semilaevis | reverse complement strand
AGAATCGTTATCAGTTTTTTCTCCGATGATGAAAACGCGATAACCCACTGCCTGGGATTTGCTAAATATTCTGGAAACGCTTGTGGAGTTCTGAGACGTTTACCGCAGAATTTGGGGAAAAATTTGTTGCATATATCGGTATTGGTTGGTATCGGAATCTGAAATGAAGTGTTTGGTCAACATTGGACAACGTCTCGTTTATTATTAATTATATTTAATAATCAGTTTTATTGTCTTATATATGACGACGTATGAGCAGAATGTTACTCTTCAGATCACATGGTCCACTTCACTCCATCCGATTGGTCGTCAATATCGTGTAAATGTATCATAAACACATCTTTTCATTTGGTAAAAAAACCAAATCTGAGATTTGAACCAACTGAAAACATCCTCTGTGACTCCCGTCCTCTTCATTTTACAAACTTAAAGTTGCGTTTGCTTCATAAAAAG
>NW_007595254.1:0-453 GCF_000523025.1 Cynoglossus semilaevis | reverse complement strand
ACACAGTGTTAATTACAGCACCTGTATATCTGTTGTGTGTCCTGGACTATGGCCCTGAATATAATTAAAATGTAAGGAAATAATTCAGACCTAACTGCATATATATACTGTATATCAAGTTACTTCAACTTGACTCTGTTGAGATGTGTGTCTGGGAGTGATAAGAAGAGTTCAACCACGTCCTCATTAACATCCGTCTTTGTCAGACTCAGTGTCTCCCCCTGCCTTTCATCTCTTTTCTCTGACTGATGGAGCGAGGACAAATTTGCCCAGACGATAGAATTGTTCAAGTTCACGTGTGATATATATTTTGTGAGGCCGGATTTCTGAGCGTGGCCTACTTTTCTATGGCTGTCTTCTTGAAAAGACACTGATGTCTTCATAAGAGTGGAGAGTTCAGCTACTCACTGATGAGCTGGAGGAGGAAGAGGGCGCACACACACACACACACAC
>NW_007595253.1:0-453 GCF_000523025.1 Cynoglossus semilaevis | reverse complement strand
AATAATTGAGAACCACTACCGCAGTAACTCAAGCGCATTTTAAACCAAGGACAAAAACATTCCTAAAAAGAAATTTGACCCTAAATTGAAAAAGAGTATTTGAAGTCTTTGCTTTGCTATCATCTGAAGTATTCCTCATTGTACTCTCTGAAAAACGTGTCCTTCAGCTTCTGAAGCCCTGGATTAGCCGTCCGTACTCTGCTAACGATTATCTGTCAGTTTATCACGTCAAAATGCTAATCACATTCCCTTACTAAAAAGCGTTATACAGAGGGTCCTTGGTTTACGATGGGTTCCGCCTATGGCGTTTCGTGGTTTCCTCGCCGTCTTAGAAATACTTGTTTCATCATTCTGAAGTACCACATTACAACTACTTTGCACGGAAACTAGCCAGCAAGCGCAGCAGACAAATACGTTGTCCAGCTATAAATTTTATGCTACATTCACTTTTTT
>NW_007595252.1:0-453 GCF_000523025.1 Cynoglossus semilaevis | reverse complement strand
ACTTGTTTTCTTCATCTTAAGTAATCAAGGCTAATTCTGGCCATTTAAATGCACTCTGTTTCTGTTGTTTCGTCTGTAGGTGAATAACACAGGCAGATGTACAGGCAAAGAGAACTTTACGATGGGGGCTAAAGCTAACATAAGCTCCTCTATGCCAAATGAACTTCCTCGTCCTGCTAGCCTGATTTATGAAGTGAAATAAAAATGGGTCCCTTTGTGGTATTAGTGGGTTTTTCAGAGAGGGAGAAGTGGGACTTAAGGTCCATGTTTCAACTGCCTTGTGGGAAGGTTTTGGCCCATGTGGGGCCCCTTTAATATGATAAGACCGAGGTCCATGTGAAGTGCAGCCGTAATGCTCCGCAAAAACAACTACTCATTTTGATTCTGGCTCACTGCCAGCAAATGTACTACCTGAGTCTCTTTGAAGAGCGACACATTGGCCTGGGTATTTAA
>NW_007595251.1:0-453 GCF_000523025.1 Cynoglossus semilaevis | reverse complement strand
TTGTGGACTTGGAAAAGGCTTTTGACCTTTGTGGTGTTCTGTGGGGGGTGCTCCGAGAGTATGGGGTCGGGGGCCCTCTTCTAAGGGCTGTTCGGTCCCTGTACGATTGGAGCAGCAGCTTGGTTCGCATTGCCGGCAGTAAGTTGGACATGTTCCCGGTGCATTTTGGACTACAGCAGAGCTTCCCTTTCACCGGTCACCGGTTCTGTTCATTATCTTTATGCACAGAATTTCTAGGCGCAGCCAGGTGTCGGGTGGGGTCCAGTTCGGGAGCCACCGGATTTCATATCTGCTTTTTGCGGATGATGTGGTCTTGTTGGCCTCTTCAAACCAGGACCTGCAACTTGCACTGGGGCGGTCTGCAGTCGAGTGTAAAGCCGCTGAGATGAGAATTAGCACCTCTAAGTCCGAGGCCATGTTTCTTGACCCGAAAAAAGGCGGTTTGCACCCTAT
>NW_007595250.1:0-453 GCF_000523025.1 Cynoglossus semilaevis | reverse complement strand
TATATATATAGTCTCTCTGCATCTGTCATTACTGGGACCACAGTGACCACTTGTGTTTTCTCATCAGAATGACAATAAACCCCATGTGCGAGACAATCATTTGTATGATAACTAATTTATATGAAGTAATTAGGAGAACGAGTGAGAGATAAAAAAGAGAGAAAAGGAATTATTCATACTACTACACCACTGAGTATTACAATTTTAATAGTGATATTTTAGTCAACGTAACTGCAGGGACATTTGATTGTGCACAGCAGTGAGTGTCTGACAATGTTTGATGTGAAGCTACAGGGAGTCTGGGTTGAAGTTAGTTTTTTTTATTATTATTATTTCATTAATTTTTCCTGCTCCTGCAATTCTATGAATAAAGAGCCTGATTAATCAAGAATAGGTTTGTCACGATTATTGTTAAGACAATTTATCACGATATTATCATTGTTATGCGTTGAT
>NW_007595249.1:0-453 GCF_000523025.1 Cynoglossus semilaevis | reverse complement strand
TGCAGGGTGTGTGAAAAAAGTTGATTTCAGGCCTGTAGCCATGGAGAGTGCCATAAAGAGTCATGTGATCAAGGTGACTGACCCACCTATAGACATTGCCCAGCTGCGTAGTGGGCCGTCAGGGTTGACTCAGTCCCTGGCATTCCCCAACCCCACAGCTAGACTTCCTGTTGCAGAGTGTCCATCTTTATTAAGCATCTTGCCACTTCATGACAACAAATTAATAACAAGAGGGTTTACTGTATGCATCGGTCTCAGCACCTGGGGTACATTTGTTCCATATATGCCGTAAGGTGAACTTGTATACCTTTATAAAAAAATAACCACCTGACAAGTCTTTAAACCCTTCTATGGGTTGTTTTTATTGCTGGTATTTATTTTCTTTATTGTGTCTTGATGTAGCAGATAAACACATCTTAAGTTCCAATGTACCTGTTGTGTTTTAATGTATCA
>NW_007595248.1:0-453 GCF_000523025.1 Cynoglossus semilaevis | reverse complement strand
AAATATTAGCACAGCTCAGACTTTGTTTTTCGCCCAACTTTGTTGTTTAAAGATTCGTTATCGTATCTGGGCCATTCGCTGTTTACAGCAGTGTTTAAACACGTGTCAACCAGTGTTTACCGTATTTTTCCATTTTTTAATAAAAGTGTAGCGTGGGGATTCGTCTTTCTGGGCCAGGTCAACGTCGGTTCAATTTTCCCCCAAAACCCTTTGTGGTGTTTGGACAAAGATTTATTGTTGTATTAAATATTCATATTCCTTACTTTTGGTTTTGTGGCGCCAGACCTTTGTGATTATGTAATTTTATGCTTTTGAAACGTTAAATGTTTTAACATTCTCTCCCAGCTACGCGCGCGTGCGCACAAACACACACCTATGGTCTACGTGCCCGTATTTGTTAAATGTCTCAATCTCCAGTTGAGCTCCTCACACATTATTATTATTATTATTATT
>NW_007595247.1:0-453 GCF_000523025.1 Cynoglossus semilaevis | reverse complement strand
ATCTACTGTGGCTTTAAAATAAGGAAGCAGGAAAACATCTTCCTCCTACACAATAATAATAACAATTGCAGCTGTTCTTTATACCAAGGATGTGTCCAGTGATTTGATCATCAGGTCTCTGTGATGGTGGTGCTGTAAGACAGCTGTTGATGGGGTCGTTGTCTCTGTTTGCAGGTCTTCTTGTAGCTTACTGCAGCAGGTTTGATGTTTGGATCAACAGCAGCAGGAAGATCTACCTCATCAGCTGCTGCACAGGTATCAGACATCTAAACAGTCCTATCAGCGACAGACATTTACAGACCTTTTCACACTCGGCTCCACCCCAGCTAAGACCTGTTTTTCAGGCACACTACAGACAGAGCTGCATTTTGAATGCTGGTCAGTCAGGTTTCTTGTGATTGTCACAAAAACCTTCCTTGCTGGACCATGTACGCTTTAAAATAAAAACATATA
>NW_007595246.1:0-453 GCF_000523025.1 Cynoglossus semilaevis | reverse complement strand
CTCTCTCTGGTGGTAGTTTTCTGACAGAGTTCTAGTTGTTGGTGGTAGAAGTCATGTGGGTGGAAATGATTTATTCGGCTTTTTGCATGTTATTTAAAAAACTAAAGTGAATTACAAATGTGAACAAAACTTTCAAAAGATGTTTTTTTAATGTACGATTTTTTTTTTACACACTACCAATATGGAAGTACTTTATAGCCACTCCTAGAGGTACCAGTGTAAAGAATTTGCTAGCTAGCTACAAAGCACCTGCTAGGTATGTTTTAATAAAAATAAAAATAAAGCCCCAAGCTTAAGCAATTTTACTGACAGTGATGATAAAATGGTGGGTCGGGGTCATTGGATATGCAAATGGAACTGTTGTAGAGGAATCTGTTCAGGTTGACCCTGCAACTACTTTGATTTGCTCAAATTCAACCTCTGAAACCATTTAATTTTGTGCAAAATTTGCAT
>NW_007595245.1:0-453 GCF_000523025.1 Cynoglossus semilaevis | reverse complement strand
TTGAAGAGGTCTTCTGAAACCGACGGCGTGTTTTGAAGGGCCATGATTATGTTACTCACTGTAGTTCCATTACCTAAAAAAAGTACAGAGTAAAAATACCTAATACAGTTATCTCTCTCCTATCGCTGTAGTTGTGTTCCAAGACCTACCGCAAGAAACATCGCGATGTAGAGGCAAGAGTTATTTTATTATTTACATATATATTTACCCTTTACAATAACATTGCCCTCCTGTGTCCAAGTTACGTCATTACCCTACATTAATTAAATGCTCACGATATTTGACATGCGGAAATCTTAGATTTTCCAACCCAGATCTCATTTACCCTGATGTACTGTACGTTTTGTTTTTTGTTTTTGTTTTTGTTTTTGTTTTACATTACCCAGTATGTGTGGTGCAAATTGTCTTTTCGTTTATTATTTACCGCAAAATATATATAGCGAAGATGTCGCA
>NW_007595244.1:0-453 GCF_000523025.1 Cynoglossus semilaevis | reverse complement strand
ACGCCCTACGGTGCCTCCTAAACGCTCCTTTTATTTTTTTTCTTTCATATACGGTCCGTCCGTCTTGGCCGGTATGCACTCCTCTGTTCAGGCTTGATTACTCAAAACATGCTCACCTCCGTCCGGGGCTTCACCTGCGTCATTTATTTACGTAATATGTATGTGTTAAATTTTCCATTATACAACTCTACTGTGCATAGAATTGTGTGGAAAAGGGAGGGTTTGCGGATTTTCCCCTATTTTGCGGGGGGTCTTGGAACGCAACTGCCGCGATAGGAAAGTATTCAGAGGGGGGTAAATCCATCCATCCATCCATCCATCCATTTTCATCCGCTTATCTGGTACCGCGTCGGTAGCAGTCTCTATGACCTCCACCCAAATCACACTGCACCGTACCAACCCCCCCTAAACCTTCCTGCGGGTGATGAGTCCACTAGAAGGCGCCCACCGCAC
>NW_007595243.1:0-453 GCF_000523025.1 Cynoglossus semilaevis | reverse complement strand
ATATATGAGGTCATATATAAAATATATAAATATATGATGTCTAAATATATATGAGGTCATACTATATGACTATATGACTTCAAATATATATATAAATATATGAGGTCATATATTTATATATTTAAATATATATGAGGTGATATATAAAAATATATATCAATATATGGCGTCATATATACATATACAGTATATATATGGTGCTGTACTGCTGCTGGAGCCTAAATTTCCCGAAGGGAACACCTGAGGGATTAATAAAGTGCTAGCTATCGATCCATCTAAAAAATATATATACATATATATAAAAATATGTATGATGTCATGCATATGTATTGGTCTGTATTTTTTGCCTTTTCTAAGCAAATCTCAAAGACCTGAGAGAATGAAGCGAAGTCATTGTTGGGTCCTGAGTGTCTGTTGGTGATTTTGAACTCCCTCCAAAACCACCAACAGACA
>NW_007595242.1:0-453 GCF_000523025.1 Cynoglossus semilaevis | reverse complement strand
CTTGGCTGCATATAGCGCAGACCACAAACTACCCGCGACTGTCACTTCACACCTGTTGGTCCTTATAGAGAGCATTCTCTCTCTTTTTTCGTTTTATTCGGTTTTTGGTTTTGGCCAATAATTTTAATTTTGGTGTATAGCGGTAGCGGTTATTTCTTCTACACAAAATCCCACGCTCTACTACTTTAAAATATTTTTATTTAACTTTGCTTAAGTGGCTAAAGCTTGACAAGGAGGACAAGCAAGTAAGTGGTGATATATCTCACTAGACGTTGATGACGGAGAGATTGATCAACAGGTTCGACACGACGAGCCATAAAATATGAATATGAGACATTTAAAAGCTGATTCTCTTTGTCAACTCATTCATAAATAGGGTGTAATAGCAGGTGTCAGTCAAAAAAATGTCAATACCGATACTTTCATTTTGGTTCCTGAACGATTCCGTTTTTT
>NW_007595241.1:0-453 GCF_000523025.1 Cynoglossus semilaevis | reverse complement strand
AAAGAATAATTGCCAACCAGCAGGAGTCCAGTTTTAATGTAATCATATTTCTATCTACTTAGGTTGACAGTGGGTTATCCTTAACAACAGGTTGGCATCAATTAATTCACCTCATACAGTTTGTGTTCGTAACAGATAAAGTCAAAAACTGAGAGAATAAATAATATTTAGCCTCAAAGCTTTATGAACGGGTCAAAGTTCATCATCGTATAATAAACGCTCTCACCTCTCTGTCCAGTGTGGGCTCATTGACGTACAGTTTCCCCGTTTTTGCGTCTATTCTAAACATGTTTTTGCCTGGTGGATCCTGACTGACAATGCTGTAGTAGATTTCTGAATTAATATTTCCAGGTTCGTCGTCATCTTTCCCCTCAATCTGCATAACAAAGGTTCCTAAAATGTAAACAAATGAGGAAAGTGTAAACCCATCTGCCACTCTGACCACACAGCTAA
>NW_007595240.1:0-453 GCF_000523025.1 Cynoglossus semilaevis | reverse complement strand
GTAGCTCATGATATGACGGATGACTGTTACGAGGCTACCAAATATGAGCTGAACCAATGCAAATTTTAATAAGTATATTGGAGGGCAAACAATTATCACACTGTTTCTGAATGATGAAATCGCCCCCTTTGCAATATAAATTCAATAAAGTCAAGAAAAAAACTGGAAAAAAAAATTGATCTGGGGCGAAAAGTTAAACAATAAACAGTTCAAGGTAAGTTTAGTTACATTAGTTATTGTGAGTATTGCTGCTGTGTGGAGGTGGAGCTTGGGATTTGTGCGTCCAGCCCTGATTGGCCACTCCTTTGGCACCAGGCTTCACATTGTATACTCTGCCAACTTTCAAAATGGCCTATTCACCTTTCTTGATGACACCATTGCCATCACCAGCTATAGATTATCCTGAGTATTATTCTGTAAATTCTCCAAGAATCTCTTTTTTGTTGATCAGTT
>NW_007595239.1:0-453 GCF_000523025.1 Cynoglossus semilaevis | reverse complement strand
GAGACTCTTTCTGGTGCAGGTAGTTTTGCTGAAAAGGTTTAGCTCATAGCTGTGTGGTAAAAGGACACTAAAGGTTGTGCTGTGCTCACGCTTAAATTTAGCCGATAAATTCTAACTAAGAAGGAGCTACAGTGCAATAAAAACACATCCAGTGGTGTTTAAATAGTCAAAAACCTTTATTCATCAGTCAACCAAGTTAAGACAGACAGTCATGACAGCAACAACCATCATAAATACCCACACTTTTCTACTAACATTTCTACTAGATATGTTAGCTTAAGCTCAGATTTCAAACATTTTTTAAGGTAGATAATGTTATATCAGGACACTATGGCTGCTGTACCCCACTCAAATGCACTTGACCCCAAAAGTCCAGATTCTAGGGTTAGTGTTAGTGCAAGTATACCATACCTGCGCGTGGAGCATTTCCCTGCTACGGCACGCTACCCATCA
>NW_007595238.1:0-453 GCF_000523025.1 Cynoglossus semilaevis | reverse complement strand
AAATAAATACCTTCTAAAGATGTTTTTACTGTCTTCAGCAAACTTTTTTTTAAATTTTTTTAAAAAAAACCTGTTGAATAAATAAACCCACTTTTAGCTACACTTGTTTTTAACATTCATGCTAGCTGCTACGGCTGCGGCTTCTTCATAATAACTCAATACACCTGCTTGTGATGTTTAAGTTAAATTTGTTGTCTTGAGGCTAGTACTTTTCTCTCATCCCAAAATTTTGGCTAACCCAGTTCCGTTACCATGCAAATCGCCTAGCGAAAATGGCTAACATCTTGCATTAGCGCCAGTTAGCCATTTATGTTAGCTTCTACGCTAATCACTCTGACATCAGGAACGCACAGTTTCTCGTCGTAGCAAACCTCGAAACATCAACTTGGGACAATAAATCAACTAACCATCGGCCAGTTATTGGATTTAAGTTTATCGTGCATCCCTAAAATA
>NW_007595237.1:0-454 GCF_000523025.1 Cynoglossus semilaevis | reverse complement strand
CGCCTGTTAACTGCTGGGATTGCGACCCTGAATAGTATTATGCAGTAGAAGATGAATAAATATCCTCACGTCTCTCTCCTTCTCCCTTCTTTCCTCTTTGTGCTGACTGCAGAGAGCACTAAACAGCACAAACAAATGATGATAATCATCAGTTTTGTGTCTGATTCTGAAGCAGTGCTGTATTTTATTTTACACAGTAAGTGTGTATTTTTTGGTCTTTTTCACTGTGTCTGTAATCAAAGAAAACAGGCACCGCGTCAGTTTTTTTATTCTGTGCAACAATAACACTGTCGGGGGATGAATGCGTTTTCTCTTCATATCTTTCCTAAGTGAAAAGAGATTGGTGGGAAGTTGATCTGAGGTGAACAAAGTAAATCATATTTTAAAAACATTCTTTCATTGCAGTCAGTTTCCAGGTGACCGAGGCACATTGTATGAAAAACGTATAGTACAC
>NW_007595236.1:0-454 GCF_000523025.1 Cynoglossus semilaevis | reverse complement strand
CAGAATATTCACAGAATAAACAGCCTGGGGCCGTAACAATAACTTTGCCCTAAACCACTCTCAGAATATTCTTCCAAGTGCAGTGCAACATTTTCACACTTGTATTTCACCATCCGACTGTTTGATATTTGTATCTGGTCGATGGCAGAAGTTGTAGTTTTCTTATTCTGGATGAGAATCTGTCGTTCGGATGATTTTTACTACGACGGCCGTCTGTGATGTGAGTGGAAAATCAAGTCTTGTGTCTGTGAAGCGACCGTAGCCTCAGGAGTGAACCAGGACTGACCTGGACCCGCCCACTGAGGGAAGACCGAGGCTGGTGAATGACCGGCTTTGTACCGCGGTTACATAAACACCGACAGGCGGCGACGACTGAGGAAAAGAAAGATGGGAAAGTTGGACAAAGGTCAAGTATTTTATTAGACTTTGAGGCAGGAAAAAAAGAAAGAAAGAA
>NW_007595235.1:0-454 GCF_000523025.1 Cynoglossus semilaevis | reverse complement strand
GTCTAATTGGGAAACACAGATGTGATCGGAACGCACAGTGTGTAAACACACCGGACTGGGCCATGTGAGATGGCGACTCCTCTGTGTATTAGTCCTCTGAGCTCGGGAACATTAGCTAACAGCTTCCCTGTAAGCTTGGCTCCACCTGATGATGAGACTCGACTGATCTGAAACCAGCTCTGGATTCTCTCTTCACACACCACTCCAGGGTTTTATGGAGCCTCGTGGTCCAGCGTTTTACATCTGGGCTGTAAAACCGTGGCCCAACAAGAGCCAAGATTCCATCAGAACTAATGATTCTGCGCAGTATTGGCTCCATCCATCACATGTAATTATAAAGTACTTCCATTAATGATGAAATGTCGGCCAATTTGGTGAAATTCCAATCAGCGCTGCACTCTGGGTGCTGTATATCTGGAGAAGAAATTGTTTGTTGGTTCTGTCCAGTCTTAGA
>NW_007595234.1:0-454 GCF_000523025.1 Cynoglossus semilaevis | reverse complement strand
AATTGAGCTGTTGTCTCTACTCCAACTGTTTAAATGATCAAAGTCACGTCTTACTTCAGAGGTCATGTTTGGTCCTGTTTAATGATAGATTAAAAGATACTGAAGCTGAATTGTGAAATACAGCTTCCTAGACTATGCTACAGAAGATGCAGATGTGGGTGTGCCATCACTATCCCAAAATGGCAAGAGGAATGATGGAAGTCTGTTGGCAGAGAATGAAAGTGCATAGGGTATTTTCCATTTCAGCTGGCACAAACCTCTGGGCCTCTGGAAGCTGATGAGATTTCCGATTGGGTGTAATATTGTCTGTGGTAATGGCATTCAATTTAGATAAACTTCCATGGAAGTGAAAACTTTGGAGCTGCCATAAACTGCTATCCTGAGCTTTGTCAGTATACTGCCCAGTAACATTCACACAATCATCATAACAAAAGAGTGACTAGGAGACTTATGA
>NW_007595233.1:0-454 GCF_000523025.1 Cynoglossus semilaevis | reverse complement strand
ATTTGTTGTCTGTCCGCTGGGGTCGAGAGTCACTAACATCTTATTAACACTAGAACGAGCCCCACGTTGAAAATGTGCCAACACGCTCCTCGTGTTACCAGCTTCTTAATCATTCTTCTGGTGTGGTCCCTGAATGCTGCAGCGACGACTCACACTGCCATTAAAGAAGATGTGTTTAAATCTAAAAATGTACTGTTGGACGTGACACTTTTAATAACTCCACTTTGTTTTCAGCCAGAGTTCATGCTGCGACCAGTTCCGTCCAGAGATACGGTGCGTCACCGTTTAAATGTTTTGGGTTTTGTTGTATTTTCTACTGACTTCATTTTCTTGACGTATTTGTGTCTTGTTTCTTTATCAAAGCAGAAAATGGATGAGGGAGAAGAACTGAGTGGAAAAAAAAAGAACAAATGTGTTGCGATGGAAACTGAGAGAACGACCAGTGAAAGGTTCA
>NW_007595232.1:0-454 GCF_000523025.1 Cynoglossus semilaevis | reverse complement strand
TTAAAAGAAACTTGAGGGGGGAGATAACTATGACTGGACAACTATGTGGCACCATTGCTCATTCTAAATGCTGTGTGTATGCAGAGTTAAGGTCTGGACTGAGCCCTGGAAGTTGTATTTGTTTGTCAGTAGTTACAGCTGAGAGACGGTGTGGTCGTCCCCTGCTGCACGCGATGGCAGATTGAAAAAGTAAACCGCTGTCGGCTTATGTGTGCGATGCTTCTTTTGTCTTATTAATGGCAAGAGACACAGGAGCTGTCAGTGCTGCTGTTCCGCTTCTGGTGAAATAGTAATGAGTTTGAATAACACAGGTGACCCGGGGTGGTTTACAGCTGCGTTGCACCCACAGGAGGTGAGGCTGGGCCACATGGAGCAGTGGTGGGCTGTAGCTCTGGATCTGCACGCTGGAGTTGGACACCAAACAGGAGGGTTTGGCTGCCTGCTGCAACAGAAC
>NW_007595231.1:0-454 GCF_000523025.1 Cynoglossus semilaevis | reverse complement strand
ACGGGTAAGGACCAGGAACGTTGTATTTACTGTAACTTTATAAATGATTTATATTTCGCCACTCGACTAAATCCTGATGTTCAGTTTTCAGTGGTTAAAAATGTGGTTTCATCCAAATATATTTAGGTTTTCCTCCCTGTCAGGACTGGATCTGTTTTCCGTGCAGGAAAGACTCAAAGTCAGAAAGTTCTGAGACGGATTATATTTCAAACAGTAGCAGCTCTGTAACACATCAAAGTGTGTTACGACACGTCCTTCAGTCGTCTCCAAGTCTTCATTATTATTTCAGGTTTTTCAACCCCCCGAACATACCCCGCAACAGTGAGACGGGGGCATGCATTCTTAGATTGTACCCTAGTGGAGAAAATGCTATTTGTATTTGTCTGTTTAAGGTGGAAAGTTAGAAGTGAAGAGAAATGGAGTTCACAGGAACTGATGCTCTTTCCCAGAGTGA
>NW_007595230.1:0-454 GCF_000523025.1 Cynoglossus semilaevis | reverse complement strand
CTTCATGTTACTGGAGTCCGTTCTCATCTTCTTCGTGCTGTTGGCCTTTTTCTCCTACCTGCACTTCTACAACGCTCCCAGCAGGTGAGGGTGACCTTTTGAACTTTAACCTGAGCTGCCTGAGTTGCCTGTTGATGTCTCAGCTTCTCATTGGTCCTCTGCTCCTCAGCTCCTGGTTCAGGTTTGGCTGGCTGCTCCTCTGTGGAGCCTCCTGCGGTGCGGCCATCGGGTGAGGAAATCATCTGCGGCCGTTTTTTTGACGTGACGGTTTTAACCGAAGCGTGTGTGTATTTATATGTGTGTATAATGTCAGGGTTAAATACATGGGCCTGTTCTCGTACCTGCTCCTGCTGGGCGTGGCCTCTCTGCACACCTGGAACCTGATCGGAGACCGAACCGTCAGTCACGTGAGTTTGGATCCACAGACCACACACTAAAACTCAATGTAATAAAC
>NW_007595229.1:0-454 GCF_000523025.1 Cynoglossus semilaevis | reverse complement strand
GTTGACGATATAAATATAAGATTTTGCGTTGTTCATTTCATAGTGGTTACCGTATCTTGACGACTGTAACAAATACGCACACACATATATATACATACGTATATATGTCTCCATACATAGGTCTTCATAAGGCTTAATTATCAAGCGTAGGTTGTTGTTATTTGTATACAAATATATAGTGCATGGTCTTGTCTAGCCTCCATTATATGTGATTGTCTTTAATTCTGTTATATTGTTCTATTTATATTACGGTTCAATTACAATAAAGTTATCTTGTCTTTATTATTATTTTATCTTATTCACTTGTCATCCATCTTGAGCTTATTCAAATTAAACAGTTGTTTGTCATTAAAGTCAATAACAATTTGTTTGACAGAATCAGCCTGTACTGTGCTACACATGAGAAATAACTTCTAATAACGGGGGACAAGAAAAACGGTTGATAAAAGTGTGT
>NW_007595228.1:0-454 GCF_000523025.1 Cynoglossus semilaevis | reverse complement strand
AAATAATAATTAAAAAACCCCACAAAAACAGGGGTTACACAGTTCAAAAGTGTGCAAAATCAGTCTTTGTATTCTGACTTCTGCTGCCTGCTTGTAAGCCTCTCTCTCCAGGACCCAGGTGGCTCGCTCCTCCCTGAGGACCAGGTTCTCCTCCGACAGCTGCAGGGTCAGCTGGGCCACGTGCATGCGGGCCTGGTGCAGCTCGGTGTGCATCTGGGTCTTACGGGTGGCCTGCTCCCTCAGCTCTCGACGCAGGCCCTCACTGACATGTTCACTCATATCCAGCCTGTCCTGCAGCTCTCGCACCTCCGCCAGACCAGCTTCATTCTCCACCTGGAGGTGATGGGACAGGAGGATTTTACCAGGCAGGAGCAAATATATTTGTTGTATTAATGATAGAATGTAAAATTAACAGAATGTAGGCAGGAAATAAAACATATATATATATATATAT
>NW_007595227.1:0-454 GCF_000523025.1 Cynoglossus semilaevis | reverse complement strand
GTGTGTGTGTCCCTGACAGGCAGAGACGGCGGTTGTTCAAGATCATTGAGACACCAGAACTCCTCTGGGCGACAACAAAGCCAATCTGTCATTTCTCTGAACATCACCAGAGCAGACACTGGTACAGTACCACCGCTGACAACACCGTGCAGTCGGGATAACAACTGGATTTGCGGAGGTGATTGAAATCAACCAACTTTTTCTGGAATCTCCTTTGCTTCCAATTAAAGCACCATAGTCCGGAGGACAAAGGAAGAGCTCGATGTTGTGCAACAGAATCAGATTTTTTCCATCTGAACTATATCACTGATTCATTCCCTCGCTAATGAAAATGTGCTGTTTAGTTTTAGGAATAATTCAAGGAAAATTTGACAAAGCCAACTAGCCCCTTTACAGGAATAAGGATTCACCATCACTATCTACTAAACCAGATAAACAAAAGCAGAAACATATG
>NW_007595226.1:0-454 GCF_000523025.1 Cynoglossus semilaevis | reverse complement strand
TAGTTAGCCCGTAGTTACAACAAAGCAAACAAAGTAGCTAAGGTTAGCCATGTGAATGCTAACATTCTCAAAGACAACTAAAGCCTTGAATAGCTAAGCAGTGTGAAACTACTAAGTTACTATAGCTAAAAGTTTTATTACTGTATACGAGCCTTAAAATACTATTGATCGTTGAAGCTGGAAAGAACCTGGGATAAATATCCGCCATGTTGTTTGTACGGCTAACAACTCAACATCCCTGTTGTGTAACTTTTTTTTCACAATCATAAAACATTCAGCTTCCATAGATTGGTGTTATTCAGGTGTGCACTGGCTCATGAAAAATTCACAAGTTTGCCCTTGTACTGACAATAAGTGATATTGTTTGTGTCTTTGTGCATTATTTACACGGAGTCTGGTGGAAGAGGAGAATATATGAAGGAAAAAAAGACAAAACAGAGATGGCTAAAAGTTG
>NW_007595225.1:0-454 GCF_000523025.1 Cynoglossus semilaevis | reverse complement strand
CCCAAAAAAAATATTTGAGTATGTCATTTTGTTGAAGTAACTAATTCATTAAATAATGAAAATGGCCAGGAGAAGGAAGCAAAGACAAAAGAGTGTTCAGAGAGGATACAAAGAAAAGGGAATCACACTTACATGCCATCAGTTGTTTCAGGTCTAAAAACAAACAGATGTACATACGCTTAGCTCGTCGCCATTAACCGTGCAGTAGCTGCTAAAAAAACAAACAGCTGCAGCCAGTGGGTTAGGAGTCTGGTGGTTACGTTAGTCGCAAGTGACACTGGAGGTTTATTAGTGGGTGAGATTATAGCGTTGCTGTGTGAGTTAAAAAAAAAAAAAAACTATATGAGCCGATTAGCAAAACTGCTTGTTTTAAATTTTTTCTTTTTTTTGTAGGTAACCTGCTGTGAACCGTGAGCTCCAAAGTTTACATTTCCTTCTCAGCTGCTAAGAAAAT
>NW_007595224.1:0-454 GCF_000523025.1 Cynoglossus semilaevis | reverse complement strand
TTGTACTCTTACTGAACCGCACCAAACAATGAAACTGAAGCCACAGTACATAACGAACCATGACACGTGCGATCCCGAACAATCTTAGGAATAGACAAATATTCCTACCTGGAAAAGTGTAGCCGATGGGTTGTCCACAATGGTTTTTGGGGGTGTGGTGACTGAAACAAATGATTTTAAAGTTGAAAAAAATTGAGGAAACACATATTGGTTAGGAACCATAACTGTGATGAAGATGACAAAAGAGTGATAATATAGAAAACCTACAAATAACGATGCTGATTCCATGAGGAAAAATTCCATGGAAAGGGGAATGAAGAATGAGTAGAATACATACTGCACAATAATATGTAGTCAAGATAGCCAAAACATAGCTGTAGTAAGTGTTAGCTAAACAGAGGTAAGGGATTAGTTTTTAAAATTTAAGCCTAACCCTAACCCTAAACCCTAACCC
>NW_007595223.1:0-454 GCF_000523025.1 Cynoglossus semilaevis | reverse complement strand
AGATCCTGGCAGTTTTCAGGTTTGCTCTCCTCATTTTGGCCTACGCTGTTTGTAAACTGCGTCACTGGTGGGCCGTCGCTGTGAGTTGACGCGTGTCGTCCTGACAGATACAGATGTTCAAATTTAAAAAAACGATGACATCATCACCGTGGCTGATCACGCTGTCTGTCTCCTCAGATCACAACCACAGTCAGCTGTGCCTTCCTCATTGTCAAAGTCATTTTATCAAAGGTAAGAGGGAAGTCTAAGTCACTGCTCCCCCTGCTGGCCATCCATAGAACCAGCTTCCAGCAGTTGTAGTTGGACTTGTCGGTTCTGAATCAACATCTACTTTTTATTTACTTTTTTGTCGTTCTCACCTTAGAGAGTAAGAATTATAATTTCTAAAAGTTATCTAAAAGGTTGCTACAAGATCGATTAAATAAAGATATAAAGACGAACCACTAAAAAAGGC
>NW_007595222.1:0-454 GCF_000523025.1 Cynoglossus semilaevis | reverse complement strand
AACGCTAGCTTAGTTAAGTCATTTAAAACAAGTACAAAAAAAAACGAATAAAAAAGAAAACTGTAGTACAAAATGGTCACTTTCACCAGGACCAGAGTGGAAACTCTTGAGTGACTCAGTCTCAGTGAGTTTGACGTGTTTGACAATGCAACTGCGCGCGCGTGTGTGTGTGTGTGTAAGAAGCCCCTGGTTACAGGTCGACCCTCACATCCTTAGGGGAAACTTTCATTCTGCTGACGAATGGATTTCAGGAGTGGCAGCGATAACATGAGCCTGTGAACACACGCGTGCACCAACGGTGTGTATTACGGTTACACACATAACACAAAAACCATGTCTTTGTCTCCACAGGTCCACACTCTGTCGCTCTACAGGGGTATATCTGAAGTGTCATCTGCCTCTTTTTTTAAAAATTTTTGATGATTTGTTCAAAGTGTTTTTCTACACGTTTATG
>NW_007595221.1:0-454 GCF_000523025.1 Cynoglossus semilaevis | reverse complement strand
TATATATATATATATATTTGGGCTGGACGGACCGTGCTCAACTGCACCAGTCTCCAAGTGGTTCTACCCTTGGCCGGTCCTTTGTGAAATGATGACAGCATTAAGGGTGGTGTAAATGGAATCTGTCATCGTCCTTCCAACCACCTACAGTTAATGTGGGTGGAGTGTAGCGATGGTGCCACTTTGTTTCACAGTCCATGACCAAAGTGTGGTAAAAGGAAATGTTTTTGCTGGCACGTTTGGACACATGGATGACTTAAGGCTGGTACAGACGCCACAGAAGTAGAGAGAGTAAATAAAGTACAGATTAATGTGTTTTTAGGTTTGTGAGTTGTTGCAAATTGCTCTTGACACTCATCTGTGCAGTACTCTGGTCTTATATGGTTTCTGAACTATTGGTTGGATAGAATTTTAGATAGTGGTTATTGTGGAAAGACTGATTGTTCCTTTTTTT
>NW_007595220.1:0-454 GCF_000523025.1 Cynoglossus semilaevis | reverse complement strand
GAAGCCAAAAACGAGGACAACGAGATACAGCTAATCGCTAATACAGCTGTAGCTAAAGATGAGCTCGTTAGCCAGCCGAAAACTTTGATGCGGAAAGGTCACACTTCCCATGTGCAGCAGGAACTTGATATAGAAAATGATCTCAAATATCAGCCAGGACATGAAAGTAAGTGCTAATAGCATGCAGACGTCCAGAGACACTGTGCTGCTATTCATCCATTAGTGACTTGACACAAAAGTAACGGCTCAAAGATCTGGCCTTCTCCCTCTCTCCCCTTTGACCCCTGCTCATCGTTTTCCAAAACTGAGACAGAACTGTGTTGCTCACAGCCCAAGCACGTAGCAACAGTAATGTTCAAATGCTATTCCAACAGCATCTTTTAGCAGTCAATAAAATAATTGAACTCAATAAAAATCTAAAAACTAAGAACGGTTATCTTGTTACTACACATTT
>NW_007595219.1:0-454 GCF_000523025.1 Cynoglossus semilaevis | reverse complement strand
ATGGTGGTCTCTCCGTAGTTTTGAAGGAAACCCTCGACACGTTCTACACGCCATCGTCGAGATGCATTAACAAACTCTAAGAAGCTAATTCTGAGATCGATGCATGCTCCCTGGAATGTTGTCCATTACATCGACATAAACCTCCATGTTTTCCAGGGTCGAATGGATGAAGAAGTGCAGGAGCTTCTTCTGCAGATCTTGAGGATGTCCAAACAGGGACAATGAGCTGCAGAACATGAAGCGGAGTTTCTCCACTGGCCAGGAATCAAGCAACTCTACTGGGGATATAATAATAGAAATCCCAGCTCCAACGCCAAATACAACTGATCTGAGATCACACATAGCTGCATGCATTCAATACAGTAACCTAACAACCAAACTGAGCGATGGGAAGTACAGTATGTACCTAACTAGCTGTAAGAGTGTGAATGTAGACGCAGGGTGTTTTTTTTTT
>NW_007595218.1:0-454 GCF_000523025.1 Cynoglossus semilaevis | reverse complement strand
CACTCTATTACAATTTTCTACGTTCATAGCTCATGACTGCCTGTAGTTGGCCTTATTTTTTCAGCCTCATTCATTGACATGGTTAATGATATTTTGCATGTAAAATTAATTTTAAAAAAACACTGCTCCACCAAACATGATATGACAAATAATGGCGTTCCAGCTCTAAATGTCAAAGTAATTATATCCAACCCTTTGCCTAAAGTGCGTTATTAGTGGAATAATTAAGTCCTAAAATCAACTTCAATTCATTTGGATGTTTTGTCCTGTACAACATGGGTCCCAAACCTCGGTCTGCGGAATAACACCAGTCCGTGGATCCAGTCTGCAACCAGTTTTTTGTCGGGCCAGTAAAGGTTGGCGTCCACTGCTGTAAAGGACCGAGAGCCAAGGGTTGTGTACAGAATGTAAAAACCCAATCATACAGTAGAGTAATGTCACCTGATGCATGTAC
>NW_007595217.1:0-454 GCF_000523025.1 Cynoglossus semilaevis | reverse complement strand
AAGTCAAAGAAATATCTTTAGCTTTGTGACGTAACTGGATGTTACACATTAACCTAACTGGGTGAGTCTAACCTTAACATATCCACTTACGTCATTGGAAAAAACTTACTGTGAACCTGTGATACTATATGTATCACGAGTGAGAAATGTTTGTATTATAATGGTGTTTTTTAAAGTACTGTCATCAAATTAAAGGGAGCTTCCCAATTGCATTTTTCTTGAATTCTCTATATTTTTTAATTATTCAATATAGCCATATTTCAAACATTGATAGCACCTGTACAGCATCTTTGAATATAATTTTACTATTGTGGATTATGACTGTAGATACTCATGTTGTATATTTGAATGTGTTCTTCCTCTTTGCAGGAATAAGGGCTTGCGACACATGGCTGTTCATCTCCCTAAGGCCAGATCTTATCAAAACAGATTTAAATAGATAAACAGTACAGTA
>NW_007595216.1:0-454 GCF_000523025.1 Cynoglossus semilaevis | reverse complement strand
ATGTCATTCACACACTTCATATGTTTTTTTAATCCGTCTTTGTTTCTCCCTCTCCCTCCTGTTACCAGGGACCGATGTGAAGGAAGCACAGGTCATATGTGTCTCCACGGGAACCAAGTGCATCAACGGTGAGTACATGAGTGACCGCGGCCTGGCGCTCAATGACTGTCACGCCGAGATAATCGCCAGACGCTCGCTCATCAGATACCTCTACACTCAGCTGGAGTTCTTCCTCAGGTCAGTGGACGTAACGTCCTGTGTTTCCTATAGGACACATATAAGGACACATGTATAAGGACACATGTATAAGGACACATGTCAGGACACATGTATAAGGACACATGTATAAGGACACATGTCAGGACACTTATTGTATTGAACTAAAAATAGATATAACTGTCTGGCTGCAGAACAAAGTCACATTTTGAAGATTTTCAAGATGGATGTTTACAAG
>NW_007595215.1:0-454 GCF_000523025.1 Cynoglossus semilaevis | reverse complement strand
GTAATTTATTACATTTTTAGATATGTGAATACAGTCAGTACGTGTTACCACAAGGTAATACGCGGCTTACAGTGTCATTCGGGGGCTCCACTTAACCTCGACACCGCAGAGCTTCCCCCAAAAGAACGTGTCGTTAAATTCCAGAAACATGGCTCTGACATCGGGACTTGGATCAAGTGTCTCCCAAGACTCATCCACGATAGACAACGGCCTCTCGGGTCGGGCAGTCGGCTTCCAATAGGGAACAACATCGTTACCACCGTCTATTTTTCGTTTCTTGCTGCTGTTTCCAGAATCTTTGTTTTCAAAACCACTGGGTGAAAACAACGACGACTGGTACTCGCTGTCAAACTGCTCCTGCAGCTGAATAGCGAGCAGCAAATCGGCATCCATAACCGCAAATTTCGACTCGTGCCACGATTTAGTCGGTAATCACTTGCTTCATTAAAAAAAA
>NW_007595214.1:0-454 GCF_000523025.1 Cynoglossus semilaevis | reverse complement strand
TTTTTTTGCTTCTGTGGTGAAAATCAAGGGCTTGTTGTGCGGCTTTCGAAAACACAGATGCTAACAGTGGAGGTAATAATAAAGATAAAAGAAAAATGTGCAATCCGAAATGTAGTAAAAATGTACAAGTGCGAAGCTCAGAGTCGTAACATCAGAATACAGTCTGACAACAGATGCCTATAGAACTTCTCTTTTCTCTTTCTGGAAACAGGTATGACAAGAATCAAAAGCATTTGCATTTTTTAGTTCCCTATTTGTGACTGCAGCAGCAGCATCTGTTACCCTTTGCAAAAAAATATTTACATTAAAGAATAAAAACTGGCAACAAGTTTGAGCTAACTCGTACTTTTTGAACCAACTCGTTACCTTTGCGCTATCGTGTTGTAGGCTTGATAACTGTACCAGTTTTGTTTATTTTTGACTGACTTTTAGTGAGTAGTGTAGGCTAGTGTGG
>NW_007595213.1:0-454 GCF_000523025.1 Cynoglossus semilaevis | reverse complement strand
ATCTTAAAATAATGATATGAATAATTGATTTGATTAATTTAAGGCATTAAGAAAATGTCCATATTTACAATCACGATTAACCGATCTGTAACACTCGTACGTTAAAAGGTGTACTATTAACTTTACACTCACAACAAAGGTGTCCGTGTGACTATGTTAAGCGTGACTAGTCCACAAACGTGTTACCGAAAGAATGTGTTCATCCAAATATATGTATCACATACAGGAAGTCGGGTGATACGAGAGGACTCTCCTCTACACTAAGAATCAAACAGAAACAAAATACACGTGTTAAAAATACTGACTACATCATCACACAATGTATTCTAGTCTTGATCTTCTTGAGATCTAACTCTGGGTGATTATCATAAATATGTGAGTTGAGTTCTTTTTCTCTCCAAAAGCAGCTTCTCCCATCAGTTGACTTATCCATGAACGTTACGAACTCCTTTTT
>NW_007595212.1:0-454 GCF_000523025.1 Cynoglossus semilaevis | reverse complement strand
TGTGTGTTTCCACAGACCCCTGCAGAGGGCGCTGCCACCGTCCTGTACACTGCCCTATCACCAGCCCTGGAAGGGGAACTTGGAGGAGGCTACTGGGCCGATGGGTGCAAGGAGATGACATCTCCGCCGACCTTTGACCCTGAGCTGCAGCTGAGCCTGTGGGAGAGCAGCCTCCAGTTACTGGGCCTGCGTTGGCATCAGATGAAAGAATAACCAACAGGACTCTATCCTGAGGAAAAGCTCAGATTACTGAACCCTGAAATGGGTCAAACCAGCTCTCCTCCTCTTCCTCCTTCTCCCTTTCCCATTTTTTGTTTTTCAATGTTTATCTCCACTGGTCCAGACCCGCCATAAAAGGGCTACAGGGGATGTGAGACGTGTTTTTTGTTTTCACTGTGAGCACGCTAACGTACGCACACAAACACAAACTCTGGAAAGACGGGAAATTTTGTAG
>NW_007595211.1:0-454 GCF_000523025.1 Cynoglossus semilaevis | reverse complement strand
AACCTCCCAAAGAAGCTCTGCTGCCTTCTCACCCCACCCCCAACCGGCACTAACCCTTGCATCCTGCAGTTTAGGGTGAGCACTGATGGTCAGTGTGTTAGTCAAACTCTGATTTGAGTGGGGGTGGGGGAGGCAGTGTGGAATGCTGTTCCTCTGGAGCCGAGGAGGGGGTAAGGGTTATCCTCATCAGCTTTACCTTTCAAACACGGAGCAACAAAAGGGAGAGACAAAAGCAGCAGAGGGAAAAGGTGCACCACCGGGGCAGGGCTTTGAAGAGAATGTTTGTTTTATGGAGCAAGACGTAAAGATCACCTGAACGCAACTCACTCCTGATAAAAGGCCACCACTCTCAGGGTCTCACGGGGAGGAGAGGGTCTCATCTTTTTTATTTATTTTTTGTTTCCTCTCTGTGGTCACGTTAATTCTGAGTAGAATTGTGTCTTGATTTATTTTT
>NW_007595210.1:0-454 GCF_000523025.1 Cynoglossus semilaevis | reverse complement strand
GAAGAAAATAATAAATAAGTAATAAATAATAAATTTTAAAAAATCCAATACGTCTATTGTATTTTATTAATTAACCTGAATTACAATGCACCTTAATTAATAATTCAAACTACTGATCCAGGAGCTGCTCTTCATAGAAAAAAAAACTTCTCTGCCATCTCTGGGTGAACGCACCTTGTGGTAGGGGTTGTTGCAGCCACTGCAGAACTGGTACCTGCACTGAGAGCAGCTGAAGTGCATGCAGCCACCTTTGGTCAGAGCGTACTGGAACCTGCAGTGAGGACAGGCTGCAAAGAAAGACGTGAGGACACCATATTTGTCTTTTTTATTACAAAAAAAAATCCTAATGTATTTGAGACGTTTTGACATTTTAAGGAGCAAATCAAAAATAAATTATTTCGGAGTTCAACAGTGTGTTTTCACTACTTGTCCCTGAAGAAGCCTTGAATGATCG
>NW_007595209.1:0-454 GCF_000523025.1 Cynoglossus semilaevis | reverse complement strand
AAGATGACTTTACATTTTTTGGCTGGTTGTATGGAGCTATGTCAGTCAACTGATTGCTCCATACACATTGTTCCATTTTTGCTATATTTCGACTTCGAGGTAAATTACAAGTTACGTCGCACCATAGGAACCCACACAGGCTGCCACGGTGGGCACCATTAAGTAGGTCGTTCCTCTGGGGCTCAAACCGAGGACCTTCTGCATGTAAGACAGATATGTGAGCAGGCGGTGGGATGTGTACCCACGCCCCCGAAGATACTGAGCCCCTAATCCAGGGCTCTAAACCACCCAGTAACGCTACATCTCGCCGGCCATGTTACCTCTCGCTCAGCCAACTACCGCTACCTCTACTACTGCCTTTGCCTATTTCCCTGAATACTCCCCTAAGCTCCTTGTATCAACCAACAGTACTTTACCTGATAAGATGCTGTTGATTTGTTGTGGCTATGGCCCA
>NW_007595208.1:0-454 GCF_000523025.1 Cynoglossus semilaevis | reverse complement strand
CGTGGAATTCCCAGACCCTTTCTACATCATTGATCTCGGCATCACCATCTACATAAAAAGGGCCAATCCTTTTTTCTCCCTTATTTAGAGCGTGTTGGATAAATATGTTTTGCTTCACCATCAACCATTCCAGCCACTGAATAGAGCAAGATGAAAATCTTTTTTGATTTGTATTCTTCTGCGCAGGGAATAGCCAGAGTGTTGGGATGCAGGAATTTGGTGCGGAATACATTCATGCATGCACCTGCTATGGTGATGGAGTTGAAAGGATCTACACCCGTCTCTTCTAAAAACTGCTCTCTAAGTTTAAGGCAGCCTTTGGAGAGAATGTCGATGTCATTTTTACAATAACGTACAGACTCCTCCCTAAAGTTAAAGAATCCACTTTGACTGACTTCCTTGTACCATGACTCAAATTCTCGCAGCTCTTTGTCATGCATTCTACACCATAATC
>NW_007595207.1:0-454 GCF_000523025.1 Cynoglossus semilaevis | reverse complement strand
AAATAACAGATTTGAATCATAGACTTAGATAAATAGGACGTAGGTGGAGTCAGTGTGGAGGTCAGTCGGTGTGCGTCTTGTATACCATATACTGACCGTACCCTGAGTGGGCGTGAGCGCTCCGTCAGCCAACGGGTAGTTGAGTGTACGGATGAGCAGGGTCATGTCTTCGTGTCGAGAACAGTAGGTGGCCCGCTGACGTCCGGACACGTACACGTCGTGGTGCAGCCGCTTGACGCGGTCCACCACTGACTGAGCCACCACCCCCAGACTGCTCTGCTGTGCCAGCTCTGCTGCTACCATGGCAACAATTTCCTGGAGTGACAGCAGAGGAGATGGAGAATCAGAAAAAAAAACAGAGACACTGATATGGCAGTTTAAAGCAAGAAGTGGGCGGTTGAACAGAAAAGGTGACAAGAGAGTAAAAAAACAGATGATGAAAAAAAAAAAAAAA
>NW_007595206.1:0-455 GCF_000523025.1 Cynoglossus semilaevis | reverse complement strand
TAAACTCCTGGGAAACATGATGCGAGTGGACCAAAAAATAACTCTTGCGACCCACCTGAGAGTTACGACCCAGTCATAGGAAACAATGTTCTAAATGATTTTCTGTCATGCCCCAAACCCCCCGCTCCCCCGGATTTAAATACTATTGAGATTCTAATAATACGTATATTCTTATCTGTACAAACAACTTTATGAGTTGTTGCCACCTAGTGACTAAACGTGAATAAACTGTAATAGTAGAAGTAAATCAACAAACCTAAAAATTCACAAAACTTTTAAAATTTTAAGCAGTAACAAACAGTCAACTGCTCTACGGATTCTTCAGAACTTGACTTGATTAAAATCGCTTTTTAAATATTCTTGTTTAAAATTATTCTTTGCTCCAAAAAAAGCAACATTTTTTTTTGTAGCTCACTTGTAAATTGTTTTGATTTTTCCAGGTATAGCTAGCCGTT
>NW_007595205.1:0-455 GCF_000523025.1 Cynoglossus semilaevis | reverse complement strand
TGGAATGTGATGCTGCTGCTGATCAAAGAGAAATTTACTGATGTTGTGGATACCGTATTTATCTGTGTTTCCACTCACACTCACACACACACTCAGACACACTCACACACACACAGCCTCAGTGAAACACCCATTACTGCATGTGTCAGTGTCATAAACAATAGCGTGGACGGCTGGAAGGAGGCGCGGCTGTAATGGAGGCAGTGCATCAATGTTCAACACAAGGTCTGCAATTCACACCTGAGCATCAGCGACACTGCTGGAAGTTAGCATTAGCATTAGCTGTGGTCAGTGGGTCAGAAGAACGGTCAGTTTCACTGATGTTCAAGTCCAACCATATGTTTCCTAATAAAGGAGCACTTGGAAAAATACAAATATACAAATATTACTTTACAGAAAATACGTTTGTGATTCATTACTACAACCTCACTACAACGATACTACAACTTTACTAC
>NW_007595204.1:0-455 GCF_000523025.1 Cynoglossus semilaevis | reverse complement strand
AAATCCGACCTGAAACTCCGGTGTTTGTGTCTCTCCACAGGAATGGCTCTGTGACTTATTCAGACTGCGCTGTGTACGAGGTGGGAGGAAACATCGGTGAGTTGAGGGCTGTGAGCGGAGCAGCGGTGACATGTGCGCGTCCTTCTGCTCACTGAGCTGATGATGACGGGCAGACAGAAAGAAGCATTATGTAATGGAGTGTAGAAAAGCAAAGCAGACAGGAGGCCAGAGCATCTGCAGTTATCAGGGCAGACAAAGGCTCAGCACACACATAGCAGTACTCTCACACGAACACTGACACCACAGTACTTCAGCTGTGGACTAAACACAGTCTCATCCTGCACATTAGCAGTATAGAGTTTTTATCCCGAAAAGGAAATTGTCAGTCAAAGCCACATTAGTTCTTCGTACCTCCTCGTTCTTGGAAATGCAAAACACCAACTCCATTAAATCGG
>NW_007595203.1:0-455 GCF_000523025.1 Cynoglossus semilaevis | reverse complement strand
TCAATTCATAAAGCTAAAAAAAAAAAAATATGTACTGTGTCTGTAGATTTGGTCTGCCATTTGTACTGTACATGGATCGCACTGTGACTTGGGATGGGCTTCAAAAAGAAATCCTGGAGAAGATGCGTCATCTTTTGCGACCAGGCGTCTACATCCAGGTAGGTTGTTGAGTCAGGCGTGATTCCCACATGCTCTGTTTTTTTTTTTTGGTCTCTCAGAAGACCTAATTGATGTCTCTGTGTATAGGTGGGACCATTTAGTCTGAGGGTAGTTGGCGTCGTCGGTATAACCTACCTCCTTCCTCAAGATGAGCGACCTCTGTGCCATCCGACAGTGGAAAGGTCAGTTTGAAATTTAGTTTAAAAAAATGTCAACAAGTCAACAAAAATTTCACCAACATTTTGAATAATTTAGTTTGGTGCAAATACGTTTTTTGCTTCATAACACAAAATATT
>NW_007595202.1:0-455 GCF_000523025.1 Cynoglossus semilaevis | reverse complement strand
GCTCCTGTAACCTGCACTGCTGCTAGAAATGTCACAAATGGCCTTAGGTCAAAGGCAACAGTGACATCATGTTGTTGACGAGTTGGAATTAAGACCGACATGTAAAATTAGCTCAAACTCTTTTTGTTAAGACAGTACTGACAGGTCAGTGTCTGCAGACAGTATAGGTTGTACTGCTCTGTGCCAACTTTACATATTAGTCAATAATGCCTTTTTGTTTGTTTTGTGTTGGTCCATACAGTAATACCAAATATCATCATACATGGAGCCGTTTCTACATCGGCAGAGGAGTCACCTGTGGCTCAGAAGGTCACAGAACAGTTCAAACTATTTTTCTCCAATTTGCACCAGATATTGTGGGGATGTTTATAGAGTAGCCATTTAAATATTTTATTAGAATGAGCTTCACATTGACTGCATTTGTCACCTGTTGAGGTGAGACACAAAGGCAGAAA
>NW_007595201.1:0-455 GCF_000523025.1 Cynoglossus semilaevis | reverse complement strand
TGTGTAACATGTAGTACAGCTGAGTACAGGGGTCATTCTCATGAAGTCTTTAGTACAACACGGCAGTAATGATTTTAGGAATAAAACAGGCATTTTAGTAAAATAACAAAACATAATAATAAACGCAATATTGATTTATATATGGACCAAAAAGTAATTTCAATATATAAATTATTTTTTTTAAATTTAATTGCATTTCATGACATCTTTCTCATTGCGTCCAGATATGTCTGAATGTATGTTATTTTAACAGATATATATTTTAACAGAAATATATCCTAAGAAAAATGATGTTTTGAAGTTTCTGAAAAATTACTCATTAATTTTATCTTTAATAATGAAAAAATTGAGGAAAACTGAAGCATGAGTCTGTGACTCAAGTTCATATCCTCCGCAACAGTATTGATTATCATAAGAAAAATAGACTTTAATAATGTTTATTTAGGTTCATGGAG
>NW_007595200.1:0-455 GCF_000523025.1 Cynoglossus semilaevis | reverse complement strand
ATGCTGTCAGTGCAAATTGTAAAGTTCCACTTTTTTCTGATCTTGGAAAATGGTGTATGCCTGTTCCCATGGAATACGATAATAAAAACGACTAAAAACATCACAGAATGGATCACATCACTTTATTTCATTAAAAAATACTTTCATGTCATTTTGGCCTCACTCACGGCCTTGGGACCTGGTCAAACCAGACGGGCTGGGTGTCACATGAAGACGTACTCCGAAGCCTGGATGCCATTGTGAACAGTCAGAACGCCCGGGTTGTCCATGCTGAAACAAGGATGCACGTAGCTTTGGAAGTGGCAGTAGAAGGTGTGGAGGTGCTGTTGTAGATCCACGTTGAAGAAGGACAGAGTCTCCCTCTCGTAGTCCAGGGCCACTCCGATCCTCACAGGGTTCACTGTGATCCTCAGGTCAGGACTCCAGCCGTTGTGCAGGAACTCGTATTTATGCCT
>NW_007595199.1:0-455 GCF_000523025.1 Cynoglossus semilaevis | reverse complement strand
AGTAAAAATGGTCTTACATGTACAATTAAAAAAATATATATTTTACTAAAAATCACTGATTAAACAATTCTAATATGTTGAAAAAAAACAACACTATGTAATTATTGGTCGATATATCGATAATCACGCAAGTATCGGTTGCATATCGATTACTCTCAATAAGTATCAATACAAATAAGTACATAGATAGAGATATTTGATTCCACGATTAGGACTCAAGTTGATCAAAGAGATATGAAAAATATTATTATGATGTTTGTAGACGACCTCTTTGTCCCTTAAAGGTAGCTAGGAAATTATTTAGGTTACGTAGAGTAAAAATAAATTACTTTTAAAGTTGTTAAATGGCCAGTATTCGCCAGAATATGTAGTATATGGCCAGTACAGGTATCAAAAAAGGCAAATAAAAAAAAAATCAGTATTGTATCCATTCAAAAAATCACTAGTACCGGTAA
>NW_007595198.1:0-455 GCF_000523025.1 Cynoglossus semilaevis | reverse complement strand
CATTCTTTGTGTATTAATTTTAATTGAAACCCATTCCTGATTTGTTTAAATTAACTCTAACATCACTGTGATGTTCGTAGTAACAAAAAAACGATTATATCGGTTTATCGACATGTATTAGTTACATAATTACAGAGGAACAACGTAAATTCATCTGTCAGGTTCAGAAAATAAATATTCTCACTGCTTTTGTGTCGAATCACTGTACAATCCGAGGGTTGCGTTGAAACTTTGGCGCCCTCTAGCGGCTCAGTCGTCGCAGCGCATCCACATTTTAGCGACGCTCTGGGGGTAGCCCTTCTCTACAGTGAGGTGATGCTGGTTCACGCGCCAGTACTTGCTGCCCTTGAACATGTATATGTGACCGTTCGTCCACGTAAAGGCGGCGTCGGTGTTGCTGGGCGCCCCCTGGAGGAGATTTCCAATTGGCTTGGGATACGACCTGAAGTCAGTGG
>NW_007595197.1:0-455 GCF_000523025.1 Cynoglossus semilaevis | reverse complement strand
TTTTTTTTAATGAGGGGATTTTTAAATCAGCTATATTCCAGAAGTGGATGACTCAGTGACGAAGAGAATATTTAATTCCCAGAGGCTGTGAATTTTACTCACTCACTACAGCTGGTGAGGCAGACTAATAATGCATAAACGACTACATTAAAATGTAATGATGCAAAGCAGCACAGTATTATCATTAGCCACTAAGTCACAATGATGGATTACTACTGAGCGGCTCAGCTCACTGCTGAGTTGAGTTTTTCCCTGAACTAACACTCGACTGTATTTCAATTTGTTTAAAACAAGAGCCATCAAATCTATTAAGGGTCATGGAGAACTTTTCTGCATTAGAGACCTTAGAGGGTCCTAGGTGGTTTGTATTTGACTGACAGCTGATAGATTCTCACTTGGTAACAATGTATAAAACAATATTGTATCAAAAGGCTTGACTTGTGAATCGGGGTTTT
>NW_007595196.1:0-455 GCF_000523025.1 Cynoglossus semilaevis | reverse complement strand
TCAAGTTAGCAGCGGAGATCGTCTTTCAACTCCTCGCCGTCCCATTCATAGGTCGAGATTAGATTTGCAGCGAAAACGCAATTAAACGTACAGACAGAGAGCGCACACGGATTCCGTGATACGTGAGAATATTTTTGTTCAGTTCACAAACACCGTAACAGCCACGGGTAGAGTTTAGGGTACACCGTGTGGCCCACGTGGGACGGACCCAGCCTGGGCAGCTGTTGCGTGGACGGGGGCACGCACACATACGTGTGCACACCCAGAAACACACAGGAATGTCTGAGTGGTTTTTTTTTCCTGGATCTAAAAGTGGATTTTCATTCACTGCATTCTTCTTCTCTCGTCCTCCGCGCCCCGACTGACCTCCACCGAACCTCAGGAACGTTCATCTGCACGCACTGAACCAGGTCAGATGGGAGCAAAGCTGTGGTGTTACGCAACAGCTACATCTC
>NW_007595195.1:0-455 GCF_000523025.1 Cynoglossus semilaevis | reverse complement strand
GGCTCCGAAGCGTTTACTTTGAAAAAAATTTAGAGTGTTCCTCTCAAACTGCACAGTCCTGGATGTCTAAATGGATGCCACGGTAGTGGTCTTTGGACGTCACTTAACCTTCTCATCATTCAAAACAGGCATATATTTCCACAAGACACACAAAAGAAAAATAAACAATCAAGTCTTTGTTTCACGTCCTCTTCCTTTTATCTTTCTATATGTTTATGAGAGGTCTTCGTGTTGTCGAGAGGTGCACACTTGATGCTCAATGTTCAGAACTAACAATGTTTTTCTTCAGATTCACAGATGTAGTGCACTGTGAATCCCTTTGTTGAGGTTCTGTGTCGTCCTCGTCTGTTGACCAATCGTCTACAGGTACAATAATCTCTCTTTCTGGTTCCACCACTCTAGCACATGGATTGAGATGGTACCACACCTCCACCTTGGTTGTGTCCACATTCTCT
>NW_007595194.1:0-455 GCF_000523025.1 Cynoglossus semilaevis | reverse complement strand
GGTTCCTTGGTACTGTTTTCTTGAGTGATGGTAGGTTCACGACCTCCTCAACCGTCGGTGTTTCATGGCTACGTCACCTTTATTAAAAAAGTCTTGTTCCATCTTAAAACTCGCCAGTCCGCACAGTAACCAGCGTGGCAGACGAATACATCCTTAGATGGCGCTATACGTCGAAGACGCCTTTGTTTACATTCACCGTTTGTGCGCCACCCATTGGATTGTGCTGCCTCCGCTTTCTTTCGCTCGTGTTTTTGAAGTGATGTTTTTATCTGTGTTTGTGTTCCTTTCAGGAGACCGACTCTTTCAAATCCACAAATAAGATCTGCCGTCAGCTGATCTACCACCTGACGCCCCACTCCAAATGGACCAGACAGAGCGTTCCCAGGAGGAAGTCTCAGGCTTGGTGAGTGGGTTCCTCCGCGTTCTACGGAGAACAGATGCTGGTGCTCACACCT
>NW_007595193.1:0-455 GCF_000523025.1 Cynoglossus semilaevis | reverse complement strand
GAGAGAGAGAGAGACAGACAGACACACTTTTAAAAAAATGTAACAGTTATAAAATGAACAGTATATCATGAAAAGTTAATATTGCTTCATATAGATTTACATGTTTTTATTGATTTGAATTTTTTTTATATTTGTTCATATAAAACCTACTGTATGTCTGTGCCAGTTTTATTTAGAATGGGTTGCAGGCATCTGTTTCTACACATGTTCCTACTTATATATTTGATTAAGTTGGTCAATGACCAGCCATAATTTAACTTAATAACATAATTTGGACACGTTTGGCGGGCTGGATTAAAAAGCCAAAGGGGCTGTAGTTTGCCCATGCCTGAACAAGACACTTGGGGTAGGGATAGGGGCGTCCTCCAAGTGCTGGTCGCAAAGCCCAGCTAGCTCAGTTCAGGGGATTCATACCAGATACCAAGGATGTGGCCCAGGTTAATATAAACTCCATT
>NW_007595192.1:0-455 GCF_000523025.1 Cynoglossus semilaevis | reverse complement strand
TATTTATATATATATTTATATATTGACCTAAACCAAAATTGTGTCAATCAGGACATGTTCATGTTTGCTCCTATCTGTGACTGTGCCTGTGTGTTAATGTGTGCATTTGTGTGTTCCCTGATGGAGATGAGTGTGAGTGGTTAGGAGGGAACAGATGTCAGCTGGTGGCGGCTGCCAGGAAGAACTGAACAAAGCCAATCACGCCGTCTTTCTTGTCCAAAAGCACACGCACACGCAAAGGCAGCAGAGGAGAGACCTGAGTGTACACACATGATACACACACACAAACACATGCGCACACACACAGAGCGTTGTCCCGTTTGGAACACGTCTGTTAAACAACTGCTTCAGATATGAAAGATTGCAGCAGGATCTGACAAAATGGCGTCTGTAATATGATCTGCCCTCGATGCTACAGTAGCTTAATCATTCATAAGCCTGCACAACACACACAC
>NW_007595191.1:0-455 GCF_000523025.1 Cynoglossus semilaevis | reverse complement strand
TGTCTTTGTGATTCTAGCGAAAGTGGTTTCTAATGTCAAGATTAGAAGGAGACAAAGAGACAGACAAGAAAAGACAGAATAATAGACACAAGGCAAGTCTGGAGCCCACCTGTAGGGTGATGATGGGATGACGGGAAGTGGTGGTAGATTCTTCTGCCAATGTTCAAACAGTGAGAATCCGGCCGATCACTTTCTCATTTTCTCGTGTCCGTCCTCGCCTCCTCCTCTGTGTCCGTCCGTCAGGTTGTCTCCGACCTGCCGTCTGCTGACAGGCTGCTTCCTTTCTTCAATGACAGGTCCAGCAGAGCAGGATCAGTACAGAGCTCACACACATGTGACAAACACAGCAGACGCAGAACAAGTGAGAGACAGGGAGGACAAGTCAGAGTTTCTGTTCTTCTTTCTGAGTTTTTTTGGCCTCTGACTCAGATCATCTGTGTCCTTCTGCTCTGCTA
>NW_007595190.1:0-455 GCF_000523025.1 Cynoglossus semilaevis | reverse complement strand
TTTTTTTTTTATCACAGTGACATGAAGCTGGTAAAATCATTTTGTACCAAACGCTGCATCATCTCAGCAGTTTAAAAAGAAGTTCACAGGGAGTTCTCAGCTGTTTGGGCAGGTGATAATCCCACTCTGCTCTCTCACTGTAATCCTAAACCCTTTTCAGTTGGCTGCTGAGTCCTGTGTGAACGCAAACGTTTGGGTGAAACACGATAAGAAGAGGAGGGAGAGGAAGTAGGCAGAGGGATTCTCTTTCTGTAACAGGAGACTCCGCATCATCAAAACTGTACGTTTTACAAGTGTGTTTAATCTGCAGGAAGTTTCCAGAACAACTGTAGATGTGTGGGAACGTGGAGTCAGCTGACGTTGACATGACAGTTTCTAATCTGAGAGATTCCTTAGGTTAGACTCCTAACTTAACCCAACAGTGTGTTATTTTTAGGGATTAACTAAACTTAATT
>NW_007595189.1:0-455 GCF_000523025.1 Cynoglossus semilaevis | reverse complement strand
TCGTCTCTGTTTGTATCCCCAACTCACCAGGAGGTTGGCTCCACTCTGGAAGAGATTGAACGGATAGAGGATTTTCTCGTAATGCCCTCTCAGGTGGGAGCCCACTGCCTTCCCCGGGGAGAAGCCCATCTGGACCGCGATCTTGGTCCATCGTCTGTCCCGACAGACGATGTCAAAACCTCCTTCCTCCGCAACCAGCTGAAACGTCAAAGCACCGTGGGTTGGTGAGTTCTACCCAACACTGAGCGTAGGAGGTGAAAAGTCTGTCGGATCAAATCCCTTCACTACCTTGTTGAGTTTATATAGATCCAAAATCTTTCTCTCCACTTGAGGAATCTTGAGGGCGCATCCCTGCAAATCCCAGAATTTGGCGATCTGGTCCAAAAAGTTGAGTTTAACTCTGGTCTGTGCCTGAAACAGAAAATAAAACAATGCCAGGGTTAGGACGAAACAAC
>NW_007595188.1:0-455 GCF_000523025.1 Cynoglossus semilaevis | reverse complement strand
ATTATTATTATTATTTTCAAGAGATGGTATTTTACTGGCTGAAATGCAGCCCCGGGCCACTCCAGAGCCTCTTCATTTTTCTTTTTACTCATATTTTTTATTTAACCTACAAAATTATTAACATGGACGTCACAACATGACAACTTTTTTCATCCATTTTTGATCAAGCTCTTTTCTTGAACCTTATTAAAATCTCTCCCAGTCCACAGAGTTCTCCATCGACACCATTTCTAATGAGGCTTTTTGGCAAAGTTGATAAATAAACCTATACTTTCTGTCTAACTGCTTGTACTCAACAGAACTACAAACTGTACTGTTTCAATATTTTTCCGACTAACAGCGCTGAGGGAACATCTAGTTTTTGCAGCATGAATAGATATTTTCAATCACAAAATATCTTTAGGAGAAAAACGAGCAGAACCAGAAAAATTAGCTGCATAAAAAATTTGTTGTTA
>NW_007595187.1:0-455 GCF_000523025.1 Cynoglossus semilaevis | reverse complement strand
ACATATACACATGGTCAAAATACAAAAGGTTATTTTTAAACACATTTTCATGATTAAAACACATAATTCTAGCTTTTTAGTAGAATATCTTTTTTCAGCTCTAATCTCTAACAGTCGACTTCTCTTAACAGTATCCATTCTAGGGGGGAAAAAAAACCCAAACAATTTCTTTAATCATCCATTAAATCCATTACTATTCCTGTGCCAGTGATTGCCCCAGGGTTCTGTTTTTAGCCTTTGGATCTAAAAACCTGATCAGGAAAATGCTGTTGCCCAGTTGACAAAGAGTCCCATCTGCCTTTTAGATCCATTTTGTTCCACAGGTTTTTTTGGGAGGAACAGGGAAATAATGGAATTAGAGGCTTATCCAAGCAAAGTGTGTCCCTGTTGCACTCTGTTCATCAGAGAAGAGGGAGGGGGGAAAAAATGACGAGTTAATTGCATTTTTTTTTTTT
>NW_007595186.1:0-455 GCF_000523025.1 Cynoglossus semilaevis | reverse complement strand
ATATACTGGTTTGTTTTTTGTATGTAGTTAATGTTTGGTAAGAAAAACTGTTCCGAAGTATAAAATGCTGAGATTTCCCAATCATATCACAGCAGTAATTAAATAATAATTTAAAGATATTCTTATTCAAACTCATTGTTTTATAAAATGATTTCCATTATGTTGCAAGTACAGGTGGAACAGATTTTTCCATTGAATTTTGCTCTAATTCTACCCGCAGTGCTGGTGTGGGAAGAACGGGAGTGTTCATTGCCTTAGACCACCTTATTCAGCACATCAGAGATCACGACTTTGTCGACATTTTTGGCCTGGTTGCTGAGCTCCGTGGTGAGAGGATGTGTATGGTCCAGAATTTGGTGAGTTGGTGGTCGATTTAGTTGTTCCTCGATGGGCAAAACTAGAAATAATTGTATTTATATTACATACAATTATTTTATGTACAATTATATATATAT
>NW_007595185.1:0-455 GCF_000523025.1 Cynoglossus semilaevis | reverse complement strand
GACCCATTATTTATTCCCATTTTAGGACACTGAGGTTCATCTATGGCTGCCTGCAGAAGTCCGTGCAGCAGAAATGGCCAAACACCACAATGAGGACAAGAGTTGTCAGGTAAAATACATCTACACTAAGAATAAAACCGCATTTTGCTTTTATCCTAAATGATTACCTGTATTTTAACAATTTCTGTCATTCTATTTCCTTTACTCTTCCAGTGGTTTTGTCTTTCTAAGACTGATCTGTCCTGCTATCCTCAACCCCAGAATGTTTAACATCATCGCTGGTAAGCCTCCGTCAAACACACATAAACACAGGTCTCTGTTTCCAGTGTGACGTGATCTTCATGTAGTGATCTCTTCCTTTAGACCCTCCTTCTTCAACAGCAGGCAGGACCCTCACACTGGTGGCCAAGTCTGTTCAAAACCTAGCCAACCTGGTTGAATTTGGTGCTAAGGTA
>NW_007595184.1:0-455 GCF_000523025.1 Cynoglossus semilaevis | reverse complement strand
TAATCTCTCTTAGTGAAAGAAAAACATTTCAAGCTGTTATAAATGCTGCTGGAATTGATTTAATCTAATATGAACCAATCTAGAATCTAGTTTGAAGAAGTAGAGGTTGATCTAAAAAGACAATTTCTTAATAAACATTAAAGAACTAAAAAATCCAGTTTATGTTTTTGTTTACTAATATTTTGACAATAATTGATCTGTTAGTTGGTAATTCATGTTTGATTTGTTGCATTTGTTTCATGTGTGGAAAATGTATAAGGTTTACAGATTTCAGTTATGTTGCCTTTATAATATTTTGGAGATGTTGTGGCTTTACAATAATTATGCATGTTTAATTGGCTTTTAATTTTAAAATACCAATGTGGATGTTTATCACCTGAACAGAGTCAGCTTTCTCTCTTGCTATTTCTCAGTTTTTCACACTTTTTTCACCGATTGTTGTATTTTTGATAACT
>NW_007595183.1:0-455 GCF_000523025.1 Cynoglossus semilaevis | reverse complement strand
TCACATCGTAGGGAATTGGAACAGCTACTGCCGTAGCGCTCGTCCAGGAAGGAATGAAAGAAGTTGAATGTATCCTGAAGTTAAGAAAACAGAAATGCAGGCTGCAGTGGTACACTGATGTGAACTCACTGGTGTGACCTATCCAATCAGAAGGGGCTCCTGTCCATGTTTCCAGCCATCAAGGCACAACATGAAGGTGTGGATGTGTGCATCAATAATGCAGGACTACCCACGGTGAGTCTTTGCTGAGTGGAAACACAAGAGGAGGAGAAACATGATCAATGTGAACGTGCTAGTCTTGGCTATCTGAACCTGTGAGGCATACACGCCACAGAGGGGAAGGAATGTCACACTCCTGGTTACTGGTTGTACTGTGGGACCACAAGAGGCGCTCAGAGAATCAAACAGTGGCATCAAAGCAGCATGTATGACTCCTGGAGACACAGGAGACACAG
>NW_007595182.1:0-455 GCF_000523025.1 Cynoglossus semilaevis | reverse complement strand
GTGGGGGAGAAATAACAAACACGTAAGTCACAGTGTAAGGGAGGCGGACGTCTTCAGCCTCATGTCAGAGACAATTAAAGTCCTCAGATATTCAGCCTATTTGCATGGTAAACCAGGTCCATGTCAAGGGGCTAATGGACGCCGCTAACTGAGGTGATTCATTTCATGCGACACAACTTGAACTCTTGTTTTTAACTTGAGAGATGAGAGATTGTCTTGTCTTCTTTTAACTGACGCCAAAAGTCTAAAGTCAAATGTTTTCTAATTCTCACAGTAGTTCAAAAGGACAAGGACTTTCAGGAACATGAACCACACAAATCCTCCGAGGATGAGGGACGGGTTTGAGGCCCGCACAGAGAGACGTGAGCCTTGAGTGGACCGCAGGCAGGTCTGCAAATGTAGCCAAATTATCCAAACGTCATCATTATGTCACCTAAACCTGTTTTGTGAAGAAA
>NW_007595181.1:0-455 GCF_000523025.1 Cynoglossus semilaevis | reverse complement strand
GTTCAAACCCTAGCCCAAACAGAGCCTGATGCCCCCGATCGCTTCAGTGTGGTGTAGCCCACTGCTACTGTTTCAGGAGTAGAAATTCAAAGGATGAATTTCGTTGTTTACATATTTGATACAATGACAAATAAAGTTGCCTTATTGTCTGTTCTTTATCTATTTTATTTTTATTTATTGTTTCCATCTGCTCAATATCAGAGCTTAACTACATTTCCTCTATGTCTGGAGTATACCAGTACACTGTACACAGTACACTGAAGTACTTCCCAATTCATTAGGCCTGTACTGTTTTATGTGCAATTTTAAATTCTTCTGCAATGTCACTTGTGTCCATTTGTCTGTTCTTTACAAAACTATATGTGGATTTGTTGGACTTTTCCCACTGTGTTTCTGAACATAGTAAATATATTTTCCCTGCAGTTTTTAGTGAAACTGTGCAAAAATAATGTTTT
>NW_007595180.1:0-455 GCF_000523025.1 Cynoglossus semilaevis | reverse complement strand
TCTTGTTCCCTTTATACACCTAGAATAAAAAGGGCTACTGTTAGGTAACCGAACGCGGTCAGCACAGCAACTGGAATTCTCCGCTACAGCAGCAGGAGCAGGTAACGTAAACGCAACACATCTCTTCCTTACCCCGTTCTTAAACTCTGTGTGAAACTACGTTTGGATGTCGTAGCGTAGTTTACGAGACATAATTGATGTCGGTACGGAGAGTTTAGATAAGGCAGAATACGAAGTTAGGTTCGGTTGCAGCCTGTTCAGTATATAGTCTATAAAACGGCTTAAAACTATTGTCGAGTTTTAAAAGTGCAGCCATACCGTAAACACATTCGCATCAAATTTTGAGCAAAGTTCATATGAATTGAGGACGAAACAAAACGGAGCAGGAGACGTCGACTAAACAGCACAACACACTTTGTACTACGTGATACAGAATAAAGTGATGTTAATAATTG
>NW_007595179.1:0-455 GCF_000523025.1 Cynoglossus semilaevis | reverse complement strand
ATCTCGATTCATCACCGATAAATTGCGATTAATTGTATATAGATAAACATTTTAATCGCTTAATAATCCTTTATTTAGTCTACATAAGTAATGTAGACTTATCTTGACTAATTATAATTAATGAGGGCTAATCCACATCTCCCCAGTGATGATTCAGATTAAAGATGTGATCGGTTTGACAGCCCTGGAATCAACATAAATGCAGCTGGAGCTCCGCGGGTGAATTCCGACCATGACAGGGAATATGCAGTGATTTACAGCTGGGCACGTATTTCGCCCGCATTAAAATCAGAGCCGCTTCCTCCAGCCAGTGGAATACAAATATAAACATCACTTCAGGTTCCTGCGCCCAGATGAGCTCGATAGCAAAAACAAATGGTGGGTTCAGTCAGGCATCCAGGCCTGTGCACATTCTTCCACCAATGACTTTTTCATCTGTAGTTAAAAAAAAAAAA
>NW_007595178.1:0-455 GCF_000523025.1 Cynoglossus semilaevis | reverse complement strand
ACCTCTGGAATATTACACTATTAACCACATATTTGAGTCTGATCCACTTTTTCAAACCATCCTGGGATTGGCACAATTGATTCTGATTTATTCACAGCTAGCTTGTGAATAATCAGATATAATATATATTTTACATAGCGAAATATATAAACACCTAGTTTCCACCCAGTGTCTAGATCCAGACACTTTCTAGGATATGTTAAAAAAAAGTAGTAAATTTAATACCAAAGAATCAGATTTTAAACTGAGCCAGAATTTGATCTAAAGAATTAAACACAAAATTCATCACAGCCCACTGCCTGTTGAGTTCTGAAGGTAGGATGTTTTGTTTGTGTTCTGTCTCCCTACCAAATCTGCCACTCCTATGACTAGTGGTTTTCCCAGGGCTGTCTTTTGAGGTCAATGCCACACCATTGAGGGACTAATAGAACTTTGGCAAAGTTTTACGAGCTTTA
>NW_007595177.1:0-455 GCF_000523025.1 Cynoglossus semilaevis | reverse complement strand
TCAACAACCACCAAGAGCAGGAAGTGAACACAGTTGTTTGATGGAATGCCCTTATTTGCTGCAGGTGCATTGCATCAGCTTATTAGCTTTCCCTCTGCTTCACTGTTAGAGTCACAGTGCCTGTGCAGTAATCCCACAAGACCTTTGCAGTATTTCCCAGATTCTAATAAAGCAAACGTGTACACAAATTGTAGCATCAACAACTATAAATAAATAAGTAAGTGGGCGAGTAAAAAAAAAATCAAATAAATTATATCAGAACGGTGTAGTTGGGCTCTGCTGCGTTATTTCCCCACAGCATACAACCTGTTATTCACTCTGTCATCTCCACACTTTGATACAACGCTGTGAGATTCCAAACCAAAGTCAAACACTGATGTCAAACATGTTGTCATGTCATGTTGCTGTTTCACAGAGCTAAAACTGTGGCTGACGTTCAGTTAAAGACACTCAAA
>NW_007595176.1:0-455 GCF_000523025.1 Cynoglossus semilaevis | reverse complement strand
ACTGTTCATATTCAGTGCTGGTGAGTTAGCATGTTAAAAAAATAAAATAAAATCCCATTATTGTAGAACATGTTGTATAGCACTTGCTACGACATTTTGAGCATTAGGAAAACAACATAGTCAAAAGATCTTTGCAGGTTCGTGACACAAGTAAAATTTCTTAAAACACTAACACTGGGGATTTAATCTGTTTTAAATGACTCCGCAAAATTACACAGTTGTGGTCAAATTCAGATATTTTCCCGCTGCAACCCCATTCATTTCTGACCTTGAAGTTGAGATTACATTCATATTTACAGGTGTTGTTGTGGCGCTACTGCCAGAGCACAGAGGCAGGGGAACCCTCATCTGCTCCGTTTCCAAGGAAACCCTCACCTAGGTGTCTGTCTGTCTGTTGTCAGGACAACAGAGCTAATGGGGAAGCAGCGGCGAGGAAGAAAGCAGTGAAGAGAAGG
>NW_007595175.1:0-455 GCF_000523025.1 Cynoglossus semilaevis | reverse complement strand
CCCCGCCGCGCCCCCCCAGCCGTGCCCAGCGTGGAGGAACAACTATGGCCTTTGTTGGTCACCGTGTGGATCTCACACACAGTTAATATAGACTTTTCCCACTGACTCTGCCAAAAGACTGAAGTCATTTAATGAAGTGGCGGCTGAGTTTAGAAGGAGCCAGTGTGCTCGCTGCTCGCACTGACAGAATGGAAAATGTCTGTGTTATGCAGCGGGTGACAAGAGGAGTGTGTTCTGATGCTTACCTCGCCGCACATGCATGACTGCGACCGGGGATGAGCGACCGGTGGCAGGAGTCGGACGGAGAGACGGAGTTGAACACGTCACCACACAGAGGATTGATGTGGTTTTCTTTAATTGTAATGTGAGAAAAATTCCTGATGAAATATTTTGGATTTTCACCCTTTCTCTCATGCAAAACGAGACTGAAGAAATGTTAAATAATGCTAAATGTT
>NW_007595174.1:0-455 GCF_000523025.1 Cynoglossus semilaevis | reverse complement strand
AAAACCAGAGTCAGGGTTAAAGGAGGACTACTGAGTCCAGCCATCAGGGGGCCGTCAGGAGCTGTCATTTAACTGTAGATGCGGTCAGTGCTGTAGAGACAGGAGATCTGCTGTAAGAGCAGAAGAGTCTGCATGCGTTCACTGACCTGGCTGGTGTGCAGCCAGTACCGCAGTGTGTTGGTTCGACGCAGGCGAGGCAGGACCAGGTGATAAAATGTGTGTTCCCCGGCCAGTGTCAGCAGGGCTCCACCCACGCCCATACACAGCAGCACAAACAGGCCGGAAAAGTGCTGGATGCCCATCTGGAGAGTCTGAGAACGAAAGACAAGTTCAGAGACAGTGACGTTAGTTAGAAAGCTGATTCTGAGTTTCAGTCAAATTTATCCAAGATTTCTCTTTAGCAGGATGACATTCACATTTCAAGCGTATGCTGTGTGTCCTCTGGTGTGAAGTAG
>NW_007595173.1:0-455 GCF_000523025.1 Cynoglossus semilaevis | reverse complement strand
GTGGCTCCTCAGACAGAGAGGTCTCCTGACGTGTGTGTCACATCATTTTAGCTTTGATAAGAGTCTTATTACAAATTTCTGGACAGATGGAGTCACGTTTTCACTGTCAGTTTCTGCTCATTTGACGCCAGCGTTAAGTCTGTCACACTATTTGGTTGGACTGCTGCTGCTGTCAGTAATAATAATAATAATAAAAAAAAAACGACCTTCTTAGCACGACTTCTTAATTCATTCTCTTCAAGTCTGATGAGGCAAAACAACAGCCAGACGTGGAGACGACGTCGGCTGCGGGTGAAAAACGGCAACAATAATTCAAAGCTCCGATCAACAGCTAGAACTCAGCAAAGAACCATAGAACGATGGCGAGTAGTCGACCAAAAAACGTGTAAAAAAAATGACCAAAGTGACCATCAAATATCATAACCAGAAGGGATTTAAACTGCCCATATATGGAA
>NW_007595172.1:0-456 GCF_000523025.1 Cynoglossus semilaevis | reverse complement strand
AAGTCCCAGGGACCTCATCTTCCTCTCCTAGGACACCAGCTGACGTTGGACTCATGAACAGACAGTGTTCTCCGCTGACGACGTAGAATCGTGCCGACACCTGTCCTATTATTAAGAGCTTTGGTGGCACTATTAGGATCTGTCCCTCGGTGTTACTCAAAAGAGTCCAACGTCACTCTTGATATTTGGAGGAACTCAACACAGCAAAGCAAAGTTTTTATACCAAATATAATCAGAAAAAATACCCTGACAAATTAGTGTACTTTTAAAAAAGTTAATTCACAACAGAATATTATATAGAGTAGAAATAAGTTACTGGACTCTGGTTCTCACCGTGTGACGTCTCTGTTACCATGAGTTCATTGGTGAAACGGTTCTCAACCTTTCCCTGATTCCAGTGGTACAACAAGGAACTGTTGGAGGAACAACACAGGAATTATTCTCCATCATTTTTGT
>NW_007595171.1:0-456 GCF_000523025.1 Cynoglossus semilaevis | reverse complement strand
CAATAAAAAAAGAAAAGAAAAAAAAAGTACTTCATTTTTACTAGCTTTCTTCATTCAAAGAGAATTCAAAATACGATAATCTGGCAATATTTCAAAATAGTACGTCATCCAGATTTCGATACTAAAGTCTAAAATATGTTTTATTTTGAAAATTTAACAATCGAACAAACACAATCCAACAAATCGGCACAATGCTATTGGTCTACAGTAATGACCCCTACCGGCTGACCGACCAGTCCTTGGTACAAAAAAAAGTTGGGCACCACTGCTTTAGGGTGATGAGGGTAAAAACCAAGAAGAAACTATGATAGGGACATACTGTAAGTAGTTGAGACGAAGGGGTAAGAAACATCTGTGTATCAGAGCTTGATCTCCAACTTTTTATATTATACAAACCAAAAAAAAAAAATCTGTACCTTCTCTCCTCTGTTGCCTTTTGATCCAGGAGGTCCAACA
>NW_007595170.1:0-456 GCF_000523025.1 Cynoglossus semilaevis | reverse complement strand
AGCAGTAATTACTCTCTAATGGAGCTGCAGACTTGGTGCAGACGTGCGCCGTACGCTGCTGGGAGACGTTACGTTACCCACTGGCCTGGGGGCGCTGTCACAGGAAGCCAATGTAAATATATTATGACTGAAGAGTCAGTGTTGGGCGTCAGCACAGAAGCTATAGAAGGAAATACATGGACGCTGGAGGCTGGTGTTAATGAACAGGCTGACAGGTAGAAGGTGTAGGAACCGCACAGACGCTCAGCACAACCAGAGGAGTTCACACACGGTCATGAAGACAACAGCGCTAATTAAAGGAGGTGTTTGGAATTTATCCTGTTCTTCCAGACTCACAAACAAAATACTTTATTTATCTTCTACCATAAATCTGTCCATTCATCCAACCAACCAACCAAGCATCCAACCATCCATCTGTTCATCTATCGGTTCATCTACCCATCCATCCATATGTCC
>NW_007595169.1:0-456 GCF_000523025.1 Cynoglossus semilaevis | reverse complement strand
ATCGACCCCACATTGTTTGTGATCCCACAGGTGGTGCGCACTAACCAGTGTGCGGGTGAGTTTGTCATCACCTTCCCCAGAGCCTACCACAGCGGCTTCAATCAGGGATACAACTTTGCTGAAGCTGTAAACTTCTGCACTGCAGACTGGGTAGGTCCAGTTACAGTAACCTGCAGCGTGGTCACCGTGATCCACAGCAGTGACAGTTGACAAGAACTGTCTCTGTTTCCTCTTAGCTGCCTCTGGGTCGCTCCTGCATCGAGCACTACAGGCGTCTGAGGAGGTACTGCGTCTTCTCACACGAGGAGCTCACCTGTAAAATGGCTGCCAGCCCGGAGAAACTAGATCTAAACCTGGCTGCGGCTACACACCGGGAGATGTTCATCATCGTCCAGGAGGAGAGGAAGCTGCGAAAGGCTCTTATGGAAAGGGTGAGACACAAATGCATTAAAAAAA
>NW_007595168.1:0-456 GCF_000523025.1 Cynoglossus semilaevis | reverse complement strand
CAGTCTAAGGTGGAGCTCAGCTGTCGCAGTTTTCCGTCTGAACTGAAAAGGTTAGTGTTGGCGTTGCTGATCTTTTTCTCTTCCTTCTTCCTTCTTTTTTTTCCTCTTCATCCTCCCTCATCATCTCTATGCACTTTTAGATGAGCGAACTTGAAGCTGTGACGCAGTTGGGTTTGAGTTTCCTGTGTTGATTGATTGGTTTTAATTAAGGATTTCGTGACTTCACTTTTGTTTGATTGTGCGTGTTCAACGTCATTCATGAAACAGGATAACGGCACATGGGGGGGTCCATAAAAGTATGAACCTCTTCAAAATGTGGCTAGGAGGCATGCACAAAATAATCAGGTCTGGGAGAGCTGTTCCTGCTGCATGTGACACATTCACTGCCTCTGGGGTTTTTTGGTATTTTCTGATGTCAATGAAAGTGTTAAATGTCCTAGTTTTGTATAGAAGGGT
>NW_007595167.1:0-456 GCF_000523025.1 Cynoglossus semilaevis | reverse complement strand
TCCTCATGCAGCTGACTTTGGCTTTGCCCGGTACCTCCAGAGCAACATGATGGCTGCTACTCTGTGTGGGTCACCAATGTATATGGTAGGTTTATCTGTCCTGTATGCATATGGGCCTGTTAGTAGACAGCCATATTCTGATTACTGTTGAGCCTAATCTGTGACGTCTGTGACCCCCAGGCGCCCGAGGTTATCATGTCACAGAACTATGACGCCAAAGCCGACCTCTGGAGCATAGGCACGGTCATCTACCAGTGTTTGGTTGGCAAACCGCCGTTCCAGGTAATTACAGGTTTTAAAAAAATACTTGTGACACATGTCTGTAAAAACCCTGTCATCTCTGAGGTTTTTTAAATTTTTAAATTAAATTTTTTCAGGCCAACAGTCCCCAAGACCTGAGGATGTTTTATGAGAAGAACAAGAACCTACAGCCTATGTAAGTTTTGTCAAGATGAA
>NW_007595166.1:0-456 GCF_000523025.1 Cynoglossus semilaevis | reverse complement strand
TTACGTAGAGAAGTATTCAGTGTTATCACAAGGTTTGTAGCCAGTTACCCCTGACACTCGATGACAATTAAAGCGGCTGCATGATGCTTAGCACAGTTAGTAAACATTAGCTCACATAAGCTAACTTGTCATGTAAGCCACTAGATAACAGCGCTTACCTTCATCTCCCTCTCGGGAGGAGAGTCCGTGTCGTCGCTCATTCTAAAAGAATACTACCGCTGCCGTTTCCTGACAACTAGTTGTACTCAATGTCTTTATTTCGGTTAAGCTGCATTAGTTTGTGAGCACAGCAGCAACACCATGAGTGGAACACACGTCCGGCGCGTTTTTCAGCTGAAATTGTCAACGTCGCTACGTAGGCTGACAAGTAGATAGCAGAGCGATCAATGGCCATCGATGTCCAACGATCGGCATCGAGTGCCAACAAATGCACATTATTATTATTATTATTATTAT
>NW_007595165.1:0-456 GCF_000523025.1 Cynoglossus semilaevis | reverse complement strand
TTATCTACATCTGCATGTCATGGATGGATGGATGATTGGACAGATGTACGGACGCACAGACAGACAGATAGATTATCTGTTTCTTCATTCATGTATCTGTTTCATAGATAAGTAAATACAGTGCAGCAGAGACAAGCCACTGGTGCAGATGGTGTACATCTGGTCTGGTACTGGATGTGGCAGCTTTATCATTTTCCAGGGTAGAAATGCATGCATGCTTAGGCAATGTAGTCATTTCATGTTTTCAGCTGCAGGCAGTCGATAGTGTCAGACTTGGTTAGTTCACTGACTGAGGGCCTATTAGCTCTGGTTTCAGCATTATACTCACATTATAGTCACATACTAAGAAACAAGGACATCGTCCTTATCTGAGAAAATCGGACTGGGATGAGGTTTTCTAGGTAGTAGGAAATACACATTAAATATTTATAAATTATTATTTATTATTATTATTAT
>NW_007595164.1:0-456 GCF_000523025.1 Cynoglossus semilaevis | reverse complement strand
GCAATTTTACTATTGGAGTTTACTATGGGAGTGCTATGCACAGGTGTGTAATAAAGGGATGCAAATGCAACAATTGAGTGTGTGCACTGTTGGATCAAGCTGTACGCTGATGATATGTGTCCATGTATTATTAAAGATATTAGGAAAAACAAGGGAAAATGGTTGCTGGTGTTAAAAGTGCCTTTGCTGTATTTTGTTAGAGAAACACCAACGACCCTGACACATGCTGGAAGAATCAGTAAGATTTAACTGTTCACTTTACCATTCAAAAGTCCTTAGAGCGAATGAGTGATTTCATTTGAAAACATTCAGTGACTAATTCCTGGCCCTACCAGTAATTTGAATGTGTTCTTCTGTAAATTAAACATAAAAATGATGACACTCAAATTCACTTGAATTACACAAACTGACAACAGAAAGCAGCAGTCGGCCATCAGCTGATGTTCACTGTGGGCT
>NW_007595163.1:0-456 GCF_000523025.1 Cynoglossus semilaevis | reverse complement strand
CCGTCTGTCCTCCTGTCTTCCCTGCGTCCTTGATTTCCCACCTTTCCTCTGATGTGTGCCACCTGCGTCTCCTTTTCCTCTACTCCCCCTGTGTGTACAGTATATAATCCTCCACCTCCCCCCTGGCCTGCCCTGGAATACTACATTAGTACTTCAGTACATCAGTACTTCAGTACTTCAGCTCCACTCTGTCTTCAGCTACATCTTTGTACAAAACACTTTACACGTTATACTTGTATTTGGGTTTCCACCTTGATCAGGTACTGTACTGTACTGTACTGTACTGTACTGTACTGTACTGTACTGTACTGTGTGTGCAGAGGAACAGCATCAGCATCACTGTGGTCCTTTCATCAGGGCTGTGATTGGCTGTCGTTCACGTCCGTCTGTGTCGTTGTCTCTGACTTTAATCACATCTTATTAAAGTCTTACATTTTTAATGTGTCCTCCTACACT
>NW_007595162.1:0-456 GCF_000523025.1 Cynoglossus semilaevis | reverse complement strand
AAATGAAGAAACTGTTTTACTGTAATTGCACTTTTTCAGCAACCACGGCTGCCGGTACTTTACCGTAAAAACAGCAGATTTTTTTTTTTGCAGTGTACATTAGTGCTAATGTGTCCAACAGTTGTAGAGTTCAGTTTATTAGAAACAGTTTGAAGTTCTTAGACCACTGACACACTGAACATGATTTACTGATACTGTGTACGGAATCTAGGAATTTGGGTGTTCGTACATTTTCTTTTCTTTTTCTTTAAAGTGATCTTCCTACACCCCTCCTTGAACCGCAACCTTAACGTGGTGGAGGGCTTTGAGTATCCGAATGAACCTAGAAGCTATGTTGTCGGGGGCTTAATGTCCCTGGTAGGGTCTCCCAAGGCAAACAGGTCCTAGGCGACGGATCAGACAAATAGCGGTTCAAACTCCCCCTTGATTAAGAAAATAATTAAATCAAAGAGGTTC
>NW_007595161.1:0-456 GCF_000523025.1 Cynoglossus semilaevis | reverse complement strand
TTGTAGCGGTCACATGCTCAGAGCGGAATCTCCCCCTGGAATCTGGATTACCTGCTGGTCTGCTGGCTTCTCCATATTTGGTTAGGGTGGTTAGGGGTACAGCAACATACTCATCGTTAACGTTGGTTCCATCGAGGTATTGTTATACCCACGCACCGTTGTTGCCACTCTGGAACAGGTGAATGTTGTGAGCCTACCTGCAGGAGTTACAGAGGTTCCATCCACGGTAGCCAATGTAGCATCCCATACAGCACTACCTACTGTGCAGGATCACATGGAGGGTTTAGTTCTGTCTTCGTTGTCCTCAGTAGAGCAGGGTCAGGTGAGGTCTCTCCTTAGGAAGTATACGCCTGTTTTCTCTTTTCTCTCTGTCTCCTCTCTTGATGCTGATTTAGGTTGCACCAATCTAATAACTCATGACATTCCTCTTGAGACCCCCGTCCACCAGCGTTATAG
>NW_007595160.1:0-456 GCF_000523025.1 Cynoglossus semilaevis | reverse complement strand
AAAACACTCAATGAAATTGGATCGCATATAAATTTGATTTGATGATTTTTTTTTCTGTTTGTTCACATACTGACAAGAGCTTTGCTTTTCCAACTGAGAGGAGATGCTTATTTTTGGAAGAATTTTAGGACAGACATTTAATAAATAGACTCTTCCAACCTCAGAGTCACTACTGATTTTCTTTGTTTAGGTCTTAGGTCTTTTGTGTCTCTTTCTATTTTGAATTATTTTACTGATTACTCAACATGACACTTAAGATTTCCCCAGCTACTTGTTGAGATATATATAAATGATTGATAGTTCATATTGTCCTGCTGACTGATGGAGTCAAACGCTGCAGTCAACAAACAAAAATCACTAGCTTTAGAGCTCAAAGGTTCAAAAAAAAAGAAAAACAAACTGGCAAAGTCCACACACGTGGTGAAAAACAAGAGCTAAGCCTGGTTGAACCAAACA
>NW_007595159.1:0-456 GCF_000523025.1 Cynoglossus semilaevis | reverse complement strand
AGTTTCTTTACCTCTGCATGGTCATTAACCATGGGTGGCATGCTATGCCCAGCCATGATCTATGTGTTCTGCTTGTAAAAACGCACTTAGAGACATAGCTGTTCTTTGAATGCAGCTTTGTCGCAGGGATTCGTGTGAGGTTATTCTCCCGGTTATTGTATGTAGTTTTGCCTTGTTTATTTTGTGTATGAGCGGAAGCTAATCTCTAGCTCTACACCAGCTAATTATGATCTCCACCTGAATCATTATTCCCAGCAGTGTTTTATCCCTGGCTAAGTGCCAGATCGTGTTAACCACCGATGTCAAATCCCTGTTTCTGTGATCCTTGTCCTGAGATTAACTCGTCTCGTGTTCCACAGATCTCCTGTTTCAGTTCTCTGCTGTAGGATTACAATCTATTCCCACAGATTTGTCATTGCCTCCTGCCATATATGTACGTTGCTCTTATCCCTATAT
>NW_007595158.1:0-456 GCF_000523025.1 Cynoglossus semilaevis | reverse complement strand
GGACTGTTGTTGCTAATGTTAGCTTTGTTGACTATACGAGGACTGTTGTTGCTAACGTTAACTCTGGTGTCTGTACCAGGACTGTTGTAGCTGACGTTAGCTCTTGTGTCTTTTTCAGGACTGTTGTTGCTAATGTTAGCAACAACTTGACTATACAAGGACTGTTGTAGCTAACGTTAGCTCTGGTGTCTTTTCCAGGACTGTTGTTGCTAATATTAGCTGTGGTGTCTGTACGAGGACTGTTGTAGCTAATGTTAGCTCTGGTGCCTGTACCAGGACTGTTGTTGCTAACGTTAGCTATGGTGTCTGTATCTGGACTGTTGTAGCTAACGTTAGCTCTGGTCTCTGTACCAGGACTGTTGTTGCTAATGTTAGCTCTGGTGATTTATTATTAATAAAAGTTTATTTTTTTAAATACATTCATAGGTCAGTATGAAATTCAATTAAAAAACGCCA
>NW_007595157.1:0-456 GCF_000523025.1 Cynoglossus semilaevis | reverse complement strand
TATTGCTGACATGTGACAGCTTCACTGCAATATAAGCTTGGGTAAGAAAAGCAAACAATTATGTCAATGTTCAGAATGAAATAAAAAACATTTTCTCTCACCGCAGGCCGTCATTAAAAGACTCCACTCCGTACTTGGAGATGCAGTATGGTCCACCTGTGGGGGTGATTCTCCCATGCACGCTGGCCATGTTCACTACTCTGCCTTTGACTCTCTTGATGAGAGGCAGGACGCTTAATGTTACATCTATAACTCCAAAGAGATTGACAGCCATGAGGGATTTATAGTCCTCAATTGTCAGCCAATCAGAGGGACCAACCGGCAGAGAGACTCCGGCATTGTTCACAAGAGCCCAGAGGCCTGGGACGAAACAATGACAAACACAAGAAAGAACATTAACTGCTATTAAGTAACTGTCAACATATGAAAGTCATAATATTGTCATTGTTATATATA
>NW_007595156.1:0-456 GCF_000523025.1 Cynoglossus semilaevis | reverse complement strand
CGTGACTGGATTCCAAAATAATAATGTTTGTGTAACATCAAATGTGAATTTGATTTCATTCATTTGTCCAGATAAAGTTGATGACCCCGTCCTATAAATTAGGATCACAATTTGAACGAAGGTTTATTTTCCACGTCTGAGGCTGAACTTTGTTGTACATTTGGAAAAAAGAACCCTTTTTAAAAGTCACTTCATGTTTAAGTCTGTCAGAGCTCAGCATTAATGTGGCGACCTGAGCTGTGAGGTGAGATAAGACGGAGGGCAAAAATGACCAGGGCAAAACCAAGTCTTGATTTCAGAGCTCTGTCCTGGGGTAGTCCTGTTGTTAGGACGGGATTTGTTTGTTCTTTAATGATCGGAGTGAGGGAAGAGTGACCTTTATTCCAGCTGCAGTGATGCAGTTCTTCTAGTGCAATGTATCGAAAAACACAGCTTGAAAAGTCCTTCAAACACCCA
>NW_007595155.1:0-456 GCF_000523025.1 Cynoglossus semilaevis | reverse complement strand
TCCTCACCCTCCTCACCCTCCTCCCTTCAGCTCCATCGTCCTCACACATTTTAACCAATTCCACATGGAACGCCGTCGGTCGACGCTGAGATTCACAGCGGCATCGCAGTAGGTTGTTGGTTCAAATCCCCTGATCCTAAAGAAAAGGCAGAGGATGGTGTCAGGAATGAAAACTCTTTTTGTTTTTCTCGTCTGTCTCAGCCTCAGCTGAAGGCTTCGTGTTTTTCATGCTCTAAAAACCCTGGCCTTTGACCTCAGACGGTCTGGAATCACACCGTCAACCGTTGACAGACCGACTGGATTTTTGGTTTTTCCTTTTTTTTAAACCATCATGAGCAGATGTCAGTTAGCAAAGGATTATTAACCATGAACATAGATCCAAGAATCTGTTGTGATTACAGATGAGTTCGCTAGGAAGTCGCTAGCAAAATAAGATGGAGAAAATTTAGCTGTAAA
>NW_007595154.1:0-456 GCF_000523025.1 Cynoglossus semilaevis | reverse complement strand
AATATGGCAAAACTGGTGGCAAGTGGCATCTTGGCAGCTGCACTCTTGACTTTTCTCAGTTCATGGGCAGTTATTTTGCGCCTTGGTTTTTCCACACGCATGACAATGTGCATAAAGAGGATGATGTGGTCAAAATACTCATTTGCCTAATAATTCTGCACTCCCTGTATAAAGAAATTGCAGACCAGACCAGAGCTATTACATGAGTCAGTAATGGATGTCCAGCAGTGAATCTTTGAAAGTCAAAGTCTTGCTAAAGACAGTGTGTTTAGCTCTTTTTTTAGTTAAGGACATGCTCTAAGACATGTGAGAGACAGCCATGGGAGTGAAGAAACAGTGGCTTGAGGCTTTAGTCACCACCACTCTCACCATTTGTTTGCCTTGTAAGTAAACTAACCACATACATCCATCACATTTATTTTTTGAGAGGTTTTGCAACAGTTATACCGACCTTAG
>NW_007595153.1:0-456 GCF_000523025.1 Cynoglossus semilaevis | reverse complement strand
AAGTGTTTGGACAATATCGACATATCCTCAAAAAGTTAATATATAATAATACCTAGTTTTTGTAAATATTACCTTTAAGGGTAAGACCTCCTTGTTGATAGAAAAGTAAGTGGCCATAGCTTTTGTCCAGGATGCCAGGCCAGCCATGTTACCACAAGCCTTGATGACTGTCTCTATGTCATAGTCTGGCATGTCAAAGTACGGCTGCAGCAGCTCCACCATCTCACTGTTGATGTTATCTTTAGGGAATTGCTGCATGGAGAAAAGAAAAGAGAGAGTTACAAATGAATATGAAACATTAATCATTAATAAATGTGTTTGAGAAACCCCAAACACACATTAGGAGAACATGCAAACTCATGTACAAGGAAAAGATTATCGGAGCGCTAACTGTTAACACCCCTGATGTAAGGCTGTGATTTCCAACTGGTGGCCCGTGACCCAAATCTGGCCCAC
>NW_007595152.1:0-456 GCF_000523025.1 Cynoglossus semilaevis | reverse complement strand
AGAAACATTTTTTTGGCTAACTTCTTAGCCGTTCCGCGGTCATTCTCCGCGTGCACTGACCTTGCGAGCCTGGCTCTGATATTTCACAGCCTTCTTGGTGTCAGAAACAGCTCGCTCCACGTAGTCGACAGAGTGTTCCACATTGTATTCAATTCTGTCGATCATTTCCCCCTGTGGACAAACCAAGACATACCGTGAAGGTACCAGGCCAAAGCAGTCGCACACCGATCCCGGTGGTGGCACGTGCTTACCTGGCTCTCCACTAGCATGGCCATGTCCACGAACATGTCATGCAGCTCACGAATGCTGTTTTCCAGCTTAATGATCTCCGTGTGCCTGGTCTCAATCTCATTTAGCGCCTGCTTCGTCATCTGGGAGTCCATTTTAATCTGCGGAGAAGGTGGAGTTTAGGCAAACAGGGTGAAGTTTCAGCCCAAAAAAATATTTAAAAAAAAA
>NW_007595151.1:0-456 GCF_000523025.1 Cynoglossus semilaevis | reverse complement strand
TTGGCCCTGTATCGTGATACATATCGCATCGTCAGATTCTTGCCAATTCACAGCCCCGCTCCGATGCCAAAAACACTTACTGTTATAATCTTGAAAATCTTGGTGAAAAAATGTCCTGCCTGTTTTTTTTTCTCCCACTCTAATTCAAAAGGAAAAATGAAAAAGGAAGAGTCCCCAACCACCAGCCCACCCCAGCCCACCCCAGCCCTGCTCTTCTCCTCCCCTGCAGCCCTGGCGTCACACTGAGCCGAGGCCAGAGATAAACCACTCAAGACGATGAGGACGATAATGGGAGACGCCGCAGCGCCTCAAAATTCAATCAACGCTGGGACGTCAATGCGGATGAGTGTAAAAGTGAAATATGCTCACCGGTGTGTGTTAAAAGACGCCACACAGGGCTCCGAGAGACAACAGCGGGCAACGGAGGGAATGATGAGGGGAGAGAAAAAAGGAAAA
>NW_007595150.1:0-456 GCF_000523025.1 Cynoglossus semilaevis | reverse complement strand
AGACAGCAGTTAGTTTGTGTTTTTTTCTGGAGGTTCCTAAGGGGTTGGCCACCTCGAAATCATCAATATACAGGTAAAGAGCAATCCTGAACTCTTCCTCATTCAAGAAAGCATCATTTTTGAAGCGGGAACCATCTCTGTAAGATTTGTATTCCTCTGACAAAGTTGCCTCATGTGACATGGTCTTTTCCAGAATGTCTCTATTGCTCATCAAAGTTTGCAGCATTTTTAGTATGGGGATATACACAATTGTCTGATTGTCATTTCCTAGGACAAACTCAATCGGCATAACCAAAGAGAATTCCTTTGAAATGTAAGATGTTCGCTTGTGAGCAGTTGACAATGATCCCCCATCAGAAGTGAATTTGAAGAATACATTATTCTCAGTGACCACTCGAGCTATCTCATTCACTAAAACATCATCAACATCTGAACAATGCGTGTGTAGAATTCTTT
>NW_007595149.1:0-456 GCF_000523025.1 Cynoglossus semilaevis | reverse complement strand
AAAAAAAAAAGGCCATTGCTGTTACTTACACAAGTGTTAACCACTGTTCCACCGGGCCACCCGGTGTGATGTCTGGTGATAATTGCTATTAGACAACAGCGACAAAACAGAGGCTTCAGCTTCAGCAGTGAGGCTCACCCTGGTTTAAGGCTTTAAGTGTTTAATTAGAGCTTGTAATTAAATGTGTTAGTGATAATCAATCAAAGGCTACAGTAATGTTTTTCTCCCTATCAATTAGTCTGTTAACAGTTCCCATAGGCAACGAGAAAGCATTTCCACAGGAGACCTCAGTTTTCAGCCCCTCTTCTCCACGAGGTAAAAGAAAACATCCGAGTGCTTCTGCATCGATCAGCAGCTTTGAAATTATCATAACGAGTTCAGGTAACTAGAACTTGAGAAATAGGAGTTTGAATAGAGAGATAGATGGAAAGTTATACGGAGATTGGATTTTTTTTT
>NW_007595148.1:0-456 GCF_000523025.1 Cynoglossus semilaevis | reverse complement strand
GCATTTCAATGCGTGGACAGAATGACACACACTGTGCTCCACAATTCACTAATCCCACTGTCTATGCACTGGGTGTTGCTCTGTCGTGACACCTCAAGCTTAAAATAACATCTCAGCCCGACATGTGTTCGTCGCGTCTTCGACATCAGGTGACACGCCCGGCTTGTGTCGGACTAGCCTCACTGAACGCAGGGACTGCAGACTGATGAATGTTGTCGAGGACAAAGGTTTCGCTAAAGTTTTGAAAGCAACTGGGCGTCTCCTACGAGCCGTTTAGTTAGTCGCAAATTCAGACACGTGAATAACACGTTTATCTACCTCCTGATATGGCTTTCAGTTTCACCAAAATGCAGAAAAATATATCTGTTTTTTCATATTTAGGTATGTGGCTCACGATGAATCATGAATCACTGAGGTTAACCCACACCATTTTAAACTAAAACTAAGGCCCGGGGG
>NW_007595147.1:0-456 GCF_000523025.1 Cynoglossus semilaevis | reverse complement strand
ATAGTCAAATTGCGTTGGAATTAAGGTAAGAAAAAAAGAAGAGAAACAAAATAACATTATTAACCAAAGCAAATTGCTTTATTTATTATTTATGACTGGAAGAATGACCTGCAACTGAGTGTCAAATGTCACTGAGCTGCGAACCCACAATTTCACTTAAACCACTGCTGCCTGCAGGATAAAAAAAATATATATATAACCTTAATTTAGTCAACCTACAAATCTGAACAAATAAATCTACACCTACCACTAGTCTAGTAAAAGAATTAGCATTTTAGCTTGCAGGGACACAGGTTTAACTGGTCTACTGTCACTGTCTTAACTTTAAATTCTAAATAAATACTTTTGTTATTATAACAAAAAATAATTATATAAATTACAAGTCTCTATCTGCATTACTAATTCACATTTAATGATGACGATAAACAACTGTGTTGTTTTCATCATTCTGAGATT
>NW_007595146.1:0-456 GCF_000523025.1 Cynoglossus semilaevis | reverse complement strand
GAGGTGTCACCAATGCTGCTGCTTTCTGTTAAAGCAGTGTGTGTGAGTGTGTGTTACCATCAGGTTGAAGATGAGCGTGGAGTCCACAGTCACACCTTTCAGCAGCAGCTTCTGGTCTGCGCTGGGCTTTTTCTCCTGGTATCTCAGGGTGTAGACGTCTTTGTTGCTACTCCAGTCTGGAGGCAGCAGCTCCGACTTCTTATCTGTGGCTCTGGGCTGGAGGGGAACAAGGAGAACAAGTCAAACCTAATTCAACTAATTTTTTTCTGTTGTCTGTGGGACAATCAAACATCTCTTTACATCTTTTAAGCTGCAACTAACAAATGACTCTTCCCTTCAATGACCCTGTTACCATCAACTGATAATTTCATTCCTCAAGTTATGTTGTTTGCACCCCAGAAACACTTTCAGCTGCACACGTCAGTGCGGGAGGGATTTGCAGTGTCGGAAAACAAG
>NW_007595145.1:0-456 GCF_000523025.1 Cynoglossus semilaevis | reverse complement strand
TGTGTGTGTGTGTGTTATCGCGCAGCTCTCCCTCCACAGGAAGAGTCAGATTCCTTTCGATTCTCTGTCCCATTCTCACCCTGCAGCCTGTTTGTTTATGTGCTCAGTCAGCCTGTTGGAGAGTGACTGAGTTGGGGAGTGCATATTTATACATGGCTGTGTTTGTTTTCTCCACCAATGACTTCACATGATTGACAGCATTTTTAAACAATGCGGGGACCTGACCCCCACGAGACGGCGTCCAGAAACCAGGACGTCCACCGACCGATCAAACAGAAAACAGAGAGCTGACAGATCGAAGGCGAATGGGCCCAGGGGTCAGGTGGTCGTGATTCGGCCAATAGTTACGGAGATAGAACAAGTCAAAGACACGTGCTCAGAGAAGGTTGTCACGGGGTTAAATAACAATGTCATGTCATGTTGTGTTTACATTAACTATACATGTACACGTGTGTG
>NW_007595144.1:0-456 GCF_000523025.1 Cynoglossus semilaevis | reverse complement strand
AAAAAAAAATTAATACTCATAAACTAATCAATTATCAGATTTGGTGGGATTCCGATCACGGATTGGGAATCAACCATTCTATATCGATCATAGTAGCAATAACAGAGGGCATGGTTTAAGTGTCAACATAGAATACAACAAGGACTCTAGCAAAATAAGAAAAACAGGCTAGAAAACTACAGACAATTAGCATAGCAGCATTACGTGGTATTTCAACTCTCTGTTTTTTCTGCGCCACTGCAGGATCTTCAGGATGAGTAGCTGAAATTCGCAGAAACTTAGGAGAGAAGTTTGTCTGCGCTAGTGGAGCCTGACATTTAGGAGGCCTCCATTCACTTTGCCAGGGAGCTGAAAAAGAAGGCAGAAAATGGGGAGAAGCATAGTAAAAGAAAGAGGAGTGCAAAAAGTTGAGTACTTCTGATGTCAAGACTAGTGTACCGTAATATCCGGACTATT
>NW_007595143.1:0-456 GCF_000523025.1 Cynoglossus semilaevis | reverse complement strand
GCCCCACCCCCTCCTACCCTCCTTCTCAGCATCGCTGCACATATGAGGGTCGGGGAGGGAAGGACAGGTAATTCCTTGATGATACGGGGAAGCAACAGTTATTGGAACAGAGGTAGAGGGAAAGACGTGCCCGCATTCCTGTTTTAGCTCCTTGGTATCATGTGATCAGCGCCGACCCCACCTGAGCTGCCCCCACTCCCCCTGTCAAATTCTGCAATTTAAAAATAAAAAAAGCAGACAGGGAGGGGGTATACCGATCACAGGGAGTTATTATAGAAGCTTCATAAATGCCCAAGCCACACAAGAGCTATTATGGAGGCATGGGATCCCGAGATCCTGCTGATACCGGCCTGGTCAAATATGAGATCTGAGCTGCTTGATGAAAACTGAAAATGGATTAAATCCTGGCTTGGAACCCGGGATTCTAGAAATCTCTGGAAGCGAAAAGACAAGGAC
>NW_007595142.1:0-457 GCF_000523025.1 Cynoglossus semilaevis | reverse complement strand
ACAGTAGTGAGATCTGCTATGATGATTGGTTCAGAGACAGCGGAGGAGGAGGAGGAGGAGATGAAGATGCTGAGATCTTCACTGGGAGTGACCAGGATGGACAGGGTGGACAGGATGGACAGCAGGTCAGTTAAGGTGGAGCAGTTTGGAGATGAAGTGACAGGAGCGGCGGTGATGGTTTGGACGTGTTGCAGAGAGATGGTGAATATGTCAGACAGACGATGTTGGCGATGACGTCGACCTAATTGAAATGAATAAATCTCGGGTCACAACACGAGTGACATTAGGATGGCTCTGGATCGGAGGTGTTATAATGGTATGGCTGACCGTTGCCTTACATTTTTCCCTTACACACAGGTCATAAGTTTGAGCCCTAGAGGAACCATATACCTAACAGCGCCTCCTGTGGCAGCCTGTATGATTCACAATGATTTTTTTTGGGGAATTTGGCAGTTCA
>NW_007595141.1:0-457 GCF_000523025.1 Cynoglossus semilaevis | reverse complement strand
TAATCCACATCTAGCCTGTGATTAATCGCGATTAAAAGTTTTTTATTTTCAAACTTTAATATGAATTGTTTCCCAGGATTGAGTCGTTTTCTTGGGTCCATCCCTACACAGTGGGCCACACATTGTCCCCGAAGCTCAATTTCATCAAATCTTGAACATCGATGTCCAACCTGTCTCATAAGTTCTGCAACAGATTCTGGAAGGTTCACGGAACTGTCCAGTTACCTGTCAAGCCAGGCAAGAAGGCTCTTTGCGGCACCGATCAACTCCACCACTGAGGTCAGGAAGTCGTTGGGTGGTTTGCGAGATGTGCTGCCATCATATGCTGGGCTTTTCCGTCGGTCAGTTGTGGCCATGTACAGACTGTTGGTGGCAGCTCTCATCTTCACCACCAGGTTCTTGAGGTTGTCTGTCTCCACTCCGTAGTTCTGAAACATTCAGTCATTTAACACAAAAT
>NW_007595140.1:0-457 GCF_000523025.1 Cynoglossus semilaevis | reverse complement strand
CATCATCATCATCATGTCGTGACGTATTTAAAGACAGTCTGTGTTTGTCAGATTTTTAGCCTTTTAGTTCTTCAAACTCATTCTCGTGTCGTCTGGAGAACCATCAAACTTCCAGCAGTTGGTATCTTCTCCCCTAGTTTTGAAAAACCATTCTCCACAGACCGATTTTATCAAAATTGTACATACTGTAGGTTTTCCTTTTTTTCTTTCCGGTTTGGTATTTGTAGTAGCGATTTTCCACCTGACTGTTTTTGTTCCTTTCTCAGTCTTTTTCCTGTGCTACATCAGATTTCTTGTGAACTTAAGTATATTCATAATAAAATATTTACATTAAATATCCTGCTCTCTGGTGTCACCTATTATTGCCTTCCCGGAAAAGTTGGTGCACTTCTGACGTGTTGAGTTTTTTGTACCAAGGACCAGTCAAACCGTATCAGCCGTTACTGTGGACCAGTAA
>NW_007595139.1:0-457 GCF_000523025.1 Cynoglossus semilaevis | reverse complement strand
TTAAATAGGTAGAGGCTCATGAAAGTTATGAAGAACCAGGTTCTTGGAGAAATATAATAAATGTAACTGGATGACTAAATGTCAGATTTAGGTTTTTCTTTATTGCCGTTTGAAAGTTAACTACTCAATAATGAATAATAATAGGGATAATAAAGTGCAGAGAATATTGACTCTCCTATGTACTTTTTCAGTATATATTCCAAGTATATTTATATGTATGGACCCCAGTTATTGTTACAAATTCATGCACATGCTAATACAAAAATCACTGTTTTGTTTATGTGTTAAAGACATACGTAGTTATAGTTATAGGAATAACAACACGATATCTAAAGCAGTGATCTTCAACAGTCAATCCCATTGCCAATCCATCACAGAGACAAAGACATGTAGAGACAAACAACCATGTACACCAGTAATTATCAGTTGCCGGCCTATGGGCCAAATACGACCATCT
>NW_007595138.1:0-457 GCF_000523025.1 Cynoglossus semilaevis | reverse complement strand
ATTGTGAAATATTAAGTCATGAGAATGTATATATTTGTTGCTGTATTCTTTCCTTTGCAGTTTTAGCCATACAACTGTTTATTAAAAAAATATTTGAAATATTCGTTAATATCATTTTACCTAGTGCTTGTGTTTTTATTTGATAATTGGCTTTTCTTGAAAGTGGGCTTTAAATAAGAATAATATTACATTATACTGTACATAATATATTTCAAAGACAGGTTCTTACACAAAAGGCGGGAATCTTAAATATACGTGGTCAAGTTAAAAAGAATAGGGTGAAACCTACACCAATTACCATGTGTTACATGTGTTGGCCATTCAAGTTCCCTTACTTCACTAAATACATGTTAACCAACGAAGGAAAGAGGAAATACGTCAGCAACAACCAGGACGATTGGGACCGCTGGGAGAAGAGGAAGTGACGTCACATCGTGTTTACGGAAGTAAATTGGCA
>NW_007595137.1:0-457 GCF_000523025.1 Cynoglossus semilaevis | reverse complement strand
GGGGAGACGGGGGGAGGGTGGGGAGGAGGGGAGAGAAAAGTGACGAGTAAGAAGATGTTCACCATGAAAACACAAGTGTTAATGAAATAATGTGCTGATGGCACCCATCTGTCAAAGCCTTCAGCAGGCGCGCTGCCAGAGTGAGCCCACTCCGTAACCATTATATATTAGTGACGCTGACACACTGAGAGCCCTGCAATGATACAATGCTACTTCTTCACGTACAGTAGGAGTCCCTGTTGTCGTCCCATGGTACAGCTGTATTCACTAGTCTTGAGTTTCTTGGCTAAAAGTTGTCTTTCAGCCATCTGGTGTGAAATTCTTGAGACTTTGTACAAGCATGAGTAGCAGACAAAAGAATTCTGGGTAAATATTAAGGAAGCCACACCATGGATGGGGGTAAGTTCTCTTGCCCCTCACTCTAACTGATGGTCTTTTTGTATGGAGTTTGCACCTT
>NW_007595136.1:0-457 GCF_000523025.1 Cynoglossus semilaevis | reverse complement strand
ATATATCATGCAGGCTTTAAAGTAAAACATCCCAGAGTGAAATTAATCTGATAATTAAAAGATAATACGTAGCTGTGACGATTTCCTACACAACAGCTCCATCTAGTGTTCACTATAGTATTCTACTACAAATGTCAAAATAATTATCTAATAACCCTTTATTTTAGCAGGTACATTTTTGAGAATCAGTTCTCAGACGCAAATGTAGAACAAAAAAGGTAGAAACAAACAGAAAGAAGGAAATAAGGTATACCACAACAGTTTTTCAAATTAAAGCTGTAGCACTTCAGTATTAATAATTGTTTAAAATTAATCATTAACTGCACACATTGTTAGAATGTGATATATGGAAATATATTATCCATAAGATTGAAGCTGATGCACTTAAATGGCAAGGAAATTAAATCATACTTTATAATATAGTTTATACCAGGTGTGCCTAAAAGGTAGATCAGGA
>NW_007595135.1:0-457 GCF_000523025.1 Cynoglossus semilaevis | reverse complement strand
TATATATACACACAAATATATATTAGGAGTTGTTATCAAAGTTTTTTGGAAAATTTATTTATAATCACTTATAGTCTTTTTTTTTCATGGCATATCTTGCCTACACAGAATGTACAGAAGTTGAAGTTAAACACTGGAAATTCAAGCAAACGAGACTTGCTCATGATGGGTGCGCGTAAACATGAACATGTTTTATTAATGTTGGTCATTTAAGCTTGAACATTCACTTTCTATAGTCTGTATATACAAATCAGGATTTCATTACAATTTTAAGCACAGTAAAATTCCTATAAAATCTAAATAAGAATCTGATTATGATTTACAATAGTTGGAAAAGGATCAGTAAAGCTACAAGGCCAAAAAGAGGGAAGGGTTGGGTCCTCATCTTCAGATGACTCAAACTTGATGCAATCCACAGACAATATTGGCAGGGACCGCTATATCTGCAAAAAAAAAA
>NW_007595134.1:0-457 GCF_000523025.1 Cynoglossus semilaevis | reverse complement strand
AAGTTGAAATGTAAACGTGGCCTAGCTTGGAGTAGCTAAAACAGTTAAAGAAATCCAACAGTTGGTCAAAACTGAATTGAAAAATCAAAGCTAAAGGTGAGCTAACGTATCGGATGTCTATACAGAAAATGTTAATGGAAAAATAATCTTAATTATTAAGACTTCAACAAACGTTATAGTCCTAGGGTGGACTTGTAACTGTAGGTTTGCCGGTTTGAATCCCAGTCCCTGCAGCACTGTGAAGTCTGTCTAGTCCATGTTTTCAGAGATGGTAAACAGTCTTCAAGGTTATTGAACTATTGATTTTGGTGTTTACTACAATAGTGTACTATTGTGTATATACTGTGAGTGCAATAAAAGGACCCAAGGCCAGAAGTTGGACAACAACAAGTTGGGAGGCAGGACGTAGTATCATAAGGAGGAAGACCGAGATGTTGTAAAGGTCGAGTCTGGTTCT
>NW_007595133.1:0-457 GCF_000523025.1 Cynoglossus semilaevis | reverse complement strand
GGTTCTTGTTGATCTTTCAGGTGGCAAAGCGCTGGGGACAGTGCAAAAACAAACCCAAGATGAATTATGAGAAGTTGAGTCGTGGTCTGCGCTACTACTACCACAAGAACATAATCCACAAGACGGCAGGCAAGCGCTACGTCTACCGCTTTGTCTGTGACATGCAAAGCATGCTGGGGAAGACAGCACAGGAGGTCCTCAGTAGCTTGAACATTTTGCCCAGGGATATGGAATTATGGCAGTCCCCTGTTTTGCCATCAGAACACGGCAGTAAAGCCCAGACATTTCAATAGAAATGGTTTATTTTGCAAAATAAAATGTACATTTTATATAAACGTTGTAAATTACAACAGAGTACTGATGCTATAAAGGCGGGAATTCAACGAGGCATCAAACAAATATTATTTTCAAACATCTTATAGAAATGTTTTTAATGTTCAAACTGGTGGTGCTTTGG
>NW_007595132.1:0-457 GCF_000523025.1 Cynoglossus semilaevis | reverse complement strand
GTGTGTGTGTGTGTGAATGAGGGAGAACACACTGAGAGAGAGAGTAAAGAGAGTAAGATTAATGCTCTTGGCTGCCAAACTAAATTTGTGCGATCGTCACGTCGGTGTTGATAAAACACGATCCCTGCTCTGTTCCCCGGCTGTAGCTGCACCAACAACATCACACTCTTACAGACGCTCTAATACCAGAGCTGCTCTGGGCCAGGAGCGAGACGGGAGAGAGAGAATCGCTCGGAGAGATCAGGCTTCAAACGAGCGGCGCCACAGACGTCTTGGACACGTGCCCGTCTCCTTTGTGTCGTGGGAAAAAAAATGTAATAATATGAGTCTGCGAAGAATTGTCTGTTCTGCTCAGTTTAAGGGCAAATTCACTTTTGTTGTTGTAAATTTTGATATGGTTTGAAGAAAGGTTGGGAGAGGAGGATATCAAACATCTGGTACTCTCAAAATTATATTT
>NW_007595131.1:0-457 GCF_000523025.1 Cynoglossus semilaevis | reverse complement strand
AAAACTCAGTTCAAGTCATTTTAAAGTTTTATTTCTAAAAACTACACCGACTCCTCAGGTTGAGGTTCATTTCAACATTGAAAGAATCTGTTAAACTATTGACAGGAAGTAGTTTTTTTCATTGTGTTTTTGATGGAAACTCAGCTAATCTTTAAACTTTAAAGTTTTTTAAGCCTCTCTGGTCAATTTTTGGAGGTAGAATATATTTATATAAAGGTTTGTTTAGTTTTGTTTTCTGCATCTCTAACATGTTACGTTGTCGTCCTCCCATGTCTGTAGTCTGTACCGTTCGCTGTCAGAAGTTCCTGATCTCGCGGGTCGGGGAAGACTGGATCTTCCTCATCCTGCTGGGACTCGTGATGGCGCTGGTCAGCTGGGTGGTGGACTTTTGCATTGCCATCTGTCTACAAGGTGAGATTTGGACAAGGGGAGCACAGGGGAGGGGACGGTGGGGAGG
>NW_007595130.1:0-457 GCF_000523025.1 Cynoglossus semilaevis | reverse complement strand
TACAGGAGGAGAGGCAGACAGACAGGCAGACCTCACACAGGAGAAATCCCCCTGAGAAAGTTTAGAAGTAAAATGATTCGTCTGCTTTGAAACACCCACTGTAATGGCTGCTCAATACAGAAACACAGATAAAACAATACAAACTACGAATGTTCTCTCAGATACCAGCTGTATTTGTGACTCCTTGCCCTGTATGTCTCATCATGTGACACCTGTAACACACAGGTGCCTTTCTTCCTGCAGGAATGTATAGCATGTGACAGCCATCGCAACACATGATATAACACTGTTTGACAGCCTATATTTAAACCTGAGGGTAATTCAATCATCCACAGTGACACGGACATGAGACCATGAGACGTTACCACCTGACCGGAGAAGACGTCTGAAACATTTTCAAGGCCCAAACCTGTCGACATGCTAAGAGTGTGAAGAGCTACTCACTGTGCTACTTTTC
>NW_007595129.1:0-457 GCF_000523025.1 Cynoglossus semilaevis | reverse complement strand
GAGGCCGGAATAGCGCACCAGGGTGGTGGTCAGAGCTCTATGGACTAAGGATCTGATGAGTGGAATTATACAAGAAAAGAGCACGAGGAAGCATAATATTACTAAAGCAATCTGAACTATCAAACCTTTCCATGTTGACCATAGGTGAGTAAACCAGTCAGGGGATGGGGTGCGATCGTTACTCATGGCTTTCTGCAAGGCGGTCAAGTTCTTAAGTGCAGTATCGATAACATGACCATCAGCGTCGTTTTCAGGAATGTATGTACAACAGTAGTCACCTACCATAGCGCAAACTCCACCTTGCGGAGCAGTCAGTAAGTCTAAAGCCATTCTGTTCTGCACAACTGTTAGGCGTAACGCGGTGAGTTCCTCTCGTATGCCTCCCAGTGCGGTTCTTGTAATGTTGGTGAATGATTTAAGGCGGTAGTCAACAGTTTCTAAGCGCAGTATGTTTTTT
>NW_007595128.1:0-457 GCF_000523025.1 Cynoglossus semilaevis | reverse complement strand
TTTGTTCTATATATTGCTGGAACAGAAAGAGAAATAACAGCAGGTAACTGTCTGTGTTTCACACCTGTTTGTACTTGTGACTAATCTAAAGGACGGAAATAATAATATAGAAAAATGTCAAAAAACATATACAAAACTAAAGCTGGACAGATCTATGTCACTACTGTGCATCTCATGAGTGGTTTGAAGAACAAGTGGAAAGTTAATTTAAAAAAAGTTTAATTAAACCCTCGTCCTCAACAATATTAATTGGGCAACAGTCCCTCGCGATTCTTTAATTGTGTCAGTCGTAGACTGAATTACTGCCTTGTGCTTGATGAGGCCATTCTGCCACCAGCTGGGCGTCTGAACAAAGGTCGAGGCCTCCGCAAACACATGGGGCTGGTCGACGTGGTATTTTAAGCTCCAGTCACTTCGTGAAACAAAAACATTTTTTCCCCACAATGTGTGCAAATAA
>NW_007595127.1:0-457 GCF_000523025.1 Cynoglossus semilaevis | reverse complement strand
CCTCCCTCCCTCCCCTCACCCTCTCCTCACCCTCCCTGCCTTTCTAAATTCAGTTCAGCTTCCATGGAAGCTTCCAGAACACTTTTCTGTGGCTGCTTTCTTCCATCCACTGATGCTATTTCTGACATGGGAAAGGTGCAGACTGAGTGAGAGAGACGGGGAGCAAATTATCTCGTCCTTCATTCGTGAGTAGGCGAGTTCAAATCGGTTCACCAAAAAAAGTGGGTGAGGAGGCAGAGAGGAGGGAGAGGCTGGAAAAGTGAGGGAGGAAGATGAAATGGAGGTAAAGATAAATTTGGGAATGATTGGACTGGAAAGTGAGCGAATAATGAAATGCTACGACAGGAGAAGAGTTATTAAAGTCAAACCAGATATTTAGGCACGGAGCGATGGGTGTCAGGTTTGAAAACGGATTTCTTAGAAACGAGAGCGACGCGGGAAAACCAGTGAGTAGGAC
>NW_007595126.1:0-457 GCF_000523025.1 Cynoglossus semilaevis | reverse complement strand
AGCAATTATGTAAATGTTTTGCAGTGTAGGTGCATTGCTTTTTAGTTTTTAAAAAATGATTTTGTCTCTGTATTCAAAGGGATAAAGTTAATTTTTTAATAACAATAAAATTAGTGCGTTCAAAATGCCCCGTGAAGTTGATGTTTTCTACTAAAAACGGAAAGACATAAGATTTACTTATTTAGTTGTGGTCTTATAGCAACTGTAACTTACAGCACTTCCTGTGGTGCATTCATGATTTAGTGGCCCTTGTCGCTATCTGATTTGCGTTGCGTGCAAACGGACCACTTACTTGTACGGTAACTCCAACTTCATTAAAGGTGAGAGGTGAGTTTTTGGACATTTTAGATGTTACAATATAAAAAAAGTAATTTTGTTGAGAGTTCATTTAAAGAACATTTAATGTTTGCTATGGACGCGTTACTAACCTTGACGATGTAACGCAACGTTTTTTTTT
>NW_007595125.1:0-457 GCF_000523025.1 Cynoglossus semilaevis | reverse complement strand
ATTTCAGGTTATATCTACTGAGCTTGATGCTTGGCCTAAGAAAGTGATCAGGGTTAAGATGCATTTGGCAGCGTTTTCTGTATTTCACTGGTTGATGGAGGAACAGGATGAGTGATTTGAGTGTTTTTTTCAGTCAGTGCTATGGGAGCCTACGGGCTTCATTTTAGGATTTTGGCATTTGAACAGCTGTAATTTAGTGGTTCTGTGCACGTTGCTGTTTCAAAAGGAACTGTAGTTTAGATGAAAAGTGAGTGTTTCAGGCCTTGTTGAATTTCCTGCTTTGCTGAGTAGAGGGTTACTATAAAAATGTCAAATATTTTGGAACAGATTTTATAATTTCTTTGGCTATAAGAGAGTCCAAGTCTAACCTGACCCACTTTGGGTTCTAAACCACTTTTATGTTCAAGAGGTTAGGATCTAAAATTTTCATTTGACACATAAGGCTGCACAGTAAATT
>NW_007595124.1:0-457 GCF_000523025.1 Cynoglossus semilaevis | reverse complement strand
TTTCAGTTTTCGAACTTTTGGGTTCACAAACGGCCTTCAGGAAGTATGTTCTTTCTTCTTTTTTTTTGTATTCTTCTCCTTTGGTAATGTAGAAGCAGTCTGCTTTTCGTTTTGTCATGTTCTAAGTTCCAAGCACACTTTGGAGCTGGCAGACCGTGGCTGATTGGCTGCCCAATTTGAGCTACAAGCAACCTTTGATTTTTGTAAAAGAGCTTCCATTATCCAAAATCGAACATGTGTTTTGTGTGATGTGCGTGTGCGTGTGTGTTAGCAGGAGCAGGTACAGCAAAAGACCAAAGAGCTCGGCCAAAAAGTGTCTGATATCCAGAAGAGTTTGGAGGAAGAATGTGCTCTGATTAAAGACAAGATGCTAAGGATCGAACTACAGGCGAAGCGAGAGAAGGAGTTGATCTCGTCTGTTCACAGGTACTTTACTTTGTTTGTGTATTTTTTTTTT
>NW_007595123.1:0-457 GCF_000523025.1 Cynoglossus semilaevis | reverse complement strand
AACGACCTAATAGGGGACTAAAAAAAACTTCTAATCTCAATTTACCTATAATTGACTTTCTTTTTTTACCCATTGTGTTGAATAGAAGGCTGTCATACTCACAGGAGTTGAAGAAAGAGTCGCATGAAGTTCTCTGACTTTGTCTCTTTTCTAATTTTGTATAGACATCTGCCGCCACCTAAAGGAAGAGTATGTTATTGTTCTGTTTTACACAGTAGCAGAGCCAAACAGAATTATTTTAAGTAAATAAAAAAATAATTTTCGGACAATTCAGTAAAATATACTTACTTTTTCTAGACAAACCTGACATGGCCCAGAGGTTGGATATATTTGCAGTAAGGTGTGTTTACACAGGGTTCTACATTTGCTCATATTCTAACTAATATTTATTACAATCCTAGTTTAAAAAATGTAATTAAAAAAATTAACAAATATTAAAATATGGTATCCTTTTTTT
>NW_007595122.1:0-457 GCF_000523025.1 Cynoglossus semilaevis | reverse complement strand
ATTGGGATTAATTTATGCATCCATCTGCTCTGTACTACTTATTCCTTTGCTGGGTCGCAGAGGAGCTTGGACAACCGTTCATGTTCACGTTTATACATGTGTCTAATTTAAAATGTCTCATCAACTTTATCCCTAATCTGAGTGTTGTTTTGGGGAAACCCAGAGTACCCAGAGAAAATACATGCACACATAGGGAACCCATGCAACCTCTATAAACAAATACTGGGAATCAAAACAGCAAACTGATTAACTTCTGGCCGCAAAGGCCCTAATGGCCCTTATGGCCCTAATTTACTTTTAAATGCAGAGGTGGTGAGCGCAATTCATTAACAAGTCTTCAGACATCAACTGCAGCTTTACATTTACTTTATCTTATTGCCCTAGATCTAACAGTAGATCAGGAGCAATTAAAATAAAAAAAAATAAAAAAAAGTATTAATATGTATAGCCTAAATAT
>NW_007595121.1:0-457 GCF_000523025.1 Cynoglossus semilaevis | reverse complement strand
TTTTTTTGGATTAGGTGATAATACGATCCCATTTAGAGGAAAACGAACGACTCAGCACTGCAGTCCGGTCTGGTTGGTGTTTTCATGTTAGCTCCTGATACCACATGTAAACACTACCAGCTTCACCTGAATGTGTAAGCACCATAAAAAACAAAGACATCACAAGGTGAGACCACTAAAGAACGCTGGGCTCTAACTTTAAACCCTAGAGTTCACTGTGGGGTCACCGGGTCCAAACAAGTGCACACATGCTAGCAGCGAGCATCATTCTGGAAAACACAAGAACATGTGACCTGATGCAAGTCGCAAAGTGACCAGTGAGAAGTAGCCTCATTTTCACACATACTTCCATTATATAGCGTTACTTCAAAAACCAGCGCAAAACCTACGGATGTATTTCCATTCCAGCCATGTCAGTGACTGGAGGGAAAAATCTAGGGATGTCCGATAATATCGG
>NW_007595120.1:0-457 GCF_000523025.1 Cynoglossus semilaevis | reverse complement strand
ATCTGTCCAGCAAATCAAATCGACAGCTTTTCTCCCCCACCTATTTTCCCCAACTTTCCTCTTGTTGTGACTTAAGATTCACACCATTAAAATTCAAATGTTTGGTCTGAAAGTCGGTTAGCTTGCATGCAGTTACATCATCAGTTGAACAAAAGTGTTAAAACGCAGTCACTAAGTAATAGTTTTTGGTATCGCAGGAGGAACAGTTGGCCCCCGTTGGTTTGAAGACTATTTTGTGCACAGCTGTATTTCAGCACTGCTTTTTATTGCCTCAGTCGGATCCTTGCTCAGACTTCCAGATGACTAATCCTGTTGATGACACATCTCTGGGATTCAGACAGTGCTACTACCTGAAACGGACTGAGGCCCAAAGACGCTGCCTAAAAATATTTTCCCTGACTGTCTCCATTTTTCTTCCAGATTGTGGAGAATATAATGAATGAAATCCAGCAGCGGT
>NW_007595119.1:0-457 GCF_000523025.1 Cynoglossus semilaevis | reverse complement strand
CACACACACACACACACACAGCTGATGAGACCAGCTGTTTGTTAGCGATACTGTTCTTCTCGGCTGAAGGCGGGAAAATCCCCGCAGGTTTCTCCATCTCCCCGTCTTCACCCCCGTACGGAGGCTTTTATCCTCAGCTCCGGCCTCTTCAGCGCCACCTTCTCCCACTGGATGTACGGAGTTAAAGCCGTTAAAGGAGAATCAAACACAAGGTCATTCTTTCTCCCTGTCTTTGTGTTTTACCCAGCATGCCTCGTTACTCCTTCCTCGCGCTCCCAGAGGAAAACGGTTTAGTGGGAAAATGGAACGGGGGCAATGATTCATCTCCTGTCCGTCACCAACCTTTATAAAAAGGCAACGAAGCCAGAAAATACAATCGCAGCGAGGACGGAGGTCCGACTGTACGATGGCGTTTACATCGTTGACGTTTGCTGGCTGACGATCTGTGCAGAACCCA
>NW_007595118.1:0-457 GCF_000523025.1 Cynoglossus semilaevis | reverse complement strand
TTTTTTTTCATCCTTGAAGATTTATGAATTTCAGAGAAGGATCGTCTTTAGTTTTTTCCTCCTTCAAATGTAAACCTCACAAAAATGATCCTGCAGACAAACAGAGCTGATAACGTTGGTATTTTTTTTCATCTGCGTCCAGAAAAATTTGTTCATCTACATATGTGTTGATTTCTAACATTACTGTCACGTGTCCTTTATTCACAATTACCTTAGTGACACAAAGTGAAATGGAATTCCAGAAAGTTGTCTTCAAGTCTCCAACTTTAGTGGGCGTGTTCTTTTTTTCTTACCTTATCCAATTATTTAACTACTTTATGCCAACATTTAATAACCATAATTTTTTTTTAGATATTTTTGTTATTTTTTATTTGTGCCATTTTGTCATCATTAGGTATGAGGACAGGACTTATAGCATGGATGTCCCTTAGCTTAGCTTCGAAGTTTTGGACTTCCG
>NW_007595117.1:0-457 GCF_000523025.1 Cynoglossus semilaevis | reverse complement strand
CATATATATGTATATATAAAAGGTTTTGTTATGCTAATAGGTCAATAGATATAACGACTTTAAAAATGAACGATATTAAGACAAATTCTACGCAAATATATCGAACATAACCAGAAAATCAGTAAAGCTGATTTGTCACACAATGAAATTATCGGAAAGTACTTTGGTCAAAGTACTACAGATGCTGCAGTTTTTGCTTCGAGAGTGCTGGTTCAGAGAAACGTTCAGAGAAGGTCAGAACGGGTCGCACAGTGTCTCTGCGGATTTAGAGAAAGCCTATGACAGGCTGACCAGGGAGGAGCAGTGACACTATATGAGACAACTGGGAGTGGAGGAGAAGTATGTGAGGGTGGTGCAGGGCACGTACAGGGCCAGCCAGACTGCAGTTAATTGTGCTGTTTGAGTGATTGACTGGTTCAAGGTAAGGGGCGGGGGTTACATCAGGAATCAGCTCTGA
>NW_007595116.1:0-457 GCF_000523025.1 Cynoglossus semilaevis | reverse complement strand
CGTATTCTGTTTCTCATCGCAACGTGACGTGAATTTCGCTATGTGGACCTATGTCACTCACCTACGCTAACACAGTGCTAACATCGTAACCTAGAACAACGCTCCCTTAACTTTTTTTGTACCAAGGTCCGGGTAGCTGCTGTGGACCGCTAACATCGCGACATCGTTGAAGGATCATTACATTTTCAAAAAAAAAAAAACATCTGTTAGACTTTTTTTCTGTCAGTATCAGAGTCTGAATGACCTGTTTTTTTGAAACATTACCAGATTATCTTTGAGTGAAAAAAGTTAAGGGATATGACTAGCCAATTAGTAAAACTGAATTCACTGTGTCCCTCTGTGGCCTGGTATTAAATGACCTATGGACCAGCGCCAGTCCCCGGACCAGAGGTTGGATACCCTGACCTAAAATATAAAAACATTCGAGTCTGCGCCATAACGCAGGGCAAAAAGTTCC
>NW_007595115.1:0-457 GCF_000523025.1 Cynoglossus semilaevis | reverse complement strand
CACATATACTCATATATACACATATACGCATATGTACGTATATATAAGCATATACGCATATACACACATATATGCATTTGCACACATATACGCATATATACACATATATGCATATATTTACATACGCATATATAGATATATACAAATATATATATATATATTAGGTAGTGACCCCGACCCCCCAACTGTCTCTACATAAGGAAACAAACATCGCAGCTAAAACAGAGAAATAATGTTCCGTTTGTGACTCGACTACACGCTAAAGCTGACGGTGCATTCAAGTTGTAGACAAAAGTCGGAAGTTTGACTATTTAAACTTAACTAAGGACATGACACCAGATAAAAAAATTAAATAAATATATATATTAAAAAAAATATAAATATAAATACAACATACGTATATGGGCATATATGTGTATTATTATTATATTTATCATATAGTGATATTGCTGACAGC
>NW_007595114.1:0-457 GCF_000523025.1 Cynoglossus semilaevis | reverse complement strand
TCGCGTGCAGACAGGTTGGTCTTACAGTGACTTTCAGGACTCCCTTCTCTTTTCACAATAGTTCCCCCCCTCCCATTTGCTGCATGTTTGGGGTCATTGTCCTGCCGTGAAATAAATGTTGGGGCAGGTGCCCGTCTCATGCTACGTACTGAGGTGGTGTACTGATGGTGAAATGATAAAATTGCCTTTTTTGTTGTTAGGTCTCAGACCAACTGGCCACATTTGTTGACACTTCATTTTAGAATTGTAAGAAGTGTCTCTCCCTCCAGGTCATGACGTGCTTCTTCGCGTCGTCTAAGGACTGAAATTCAGTGTCTTTCAAATGATCTGATACTTCTGATCAAAACCTATTGCAAAGCTTTGATTATTTTTAAATTTAATTTTATGTTTGATGCTTGCTCAAACTCAAGATTTAGAGTTAGAAAACCTAGAAAACCCTTTAGAATAAAATATGACA
>NW_007595113.1:0-457 GCF_000523025.1 Cynoglossus semilaevis | reverse complement strand
GGGTGACGCTGGACCAAACCTATTTTTGACCAAATCTTTTTTTTTCTTTTTATCTGATCAAGGCCAAATTTAGCAGATGTTTGCCACTAAACAGGCTGTACTTTATTTATGTAAGTCCGTGGAAAGTATTTGAGCCATTCTGTCAGTCAGACCATTTTAATTATCGTAATAAAACAATCAGGCTTCTAATTAATTAACGTCTGTAATCGTGACAGGCATCAGCAGATGAGAGTAAATACATTCTGTCTCTAAGTGTGTCAGGGTGTGTGTCTATGCCTTCAGACTGCAGCAGTGAAAAAGGGAAATGCATGACTCATCATTCTGATGCCATTTATGATTAACGGTTAATTTGGAAAAGTGGTTTTGTATGTGTTTAAAGGCCTGACTCAGGAGCTGCATCCTAGTTACCAGCTGCAGAGTCAGCACCTCCAGGTGCCTTTTTTTTTTTTTTTTTTTT
>NW_007595112.1:0-457 GCF_000523025.1 Cynoglossus semilaevis | reverse complement strand
CTGCAATGCTGCCATCTAGTGACATTTTAATATACAGCCGTCAGCACACATCATTTGGCTAAACCCAAGGTATCGCGTTATTGTTTTTTCATTATCCGATAACAAAGTCGTTAACATTCTTACAGATTACATTTTATGCTAATATCAGGCAGATAATATTGTCGTCCGATATTATCGGAGATCCCTAGAATTATCTGTTGACTAAACAGCGGACTCGTTCGCAGTCACCAGTCATGTGACAGAGATGAACTCCAGGGCTCCTTTCTCTGCCCATTATCTTTGACATTTATTCCCTGGTGATTCGAACTCCTGCTCCTTTACCTAATGCGGAGGGAATTTAATTCCTGACACAGTGTTTATATGAGACGGGCAGATAAGGACAGAACCACACACACACATCAGGCGGTGCTGGACAATAACAAACCCACGCACTAACACTACAACCTTGTAAAAAAAA
>NW_007595111.1:0-457 GCF_000523025.1 Cynoglossus semilaevis | reverse complement strand
GGCTCTGGTTTTACACCTAGTTAATTTGTAGACACAGCACATAAATGCAGGCCTAGTGTAGTTTACATATAGTATTTTATGGGCTGTATCAGGTATTCACTTGTCACACGGCCAGGTTTGCTTGAAATGTGGCCCTCTTTCTGGCTACCTAAAGTGGACCATAAAGACTCTAGTGAGGCTAACCCTGTATTGTTTAGATTATTTAAACATGGTTGTTTTCTGTAAATCCCTCTGTTGGGCTTCATTAAGCCTTAAATATTTCGGCTGAGCAGCTACGGGTCTGTTTCTACTGCGCAGCTGTTACAGTGTTTACCTGAGACTTTGACCAGGAAGAGTCTCTGACAGATCATGATACCATGGTCCTTCATGTTGTTTTCATGGGGTTGTCGTCCTCTGTCGGTCACTTAACTGGATATCACCAAGGAAACACCAGCAGCAGCAGTACAGGAGTGGGCAG
>NW_007595110.1:0-458 GCF_000523025.1 Cynoglossus semilaevis | reverse complement strand
CTAGCTAGCTAGCCTTCCCTAATATGAAGTCCCAGCACTTCTGTAAGATTCGAGTTAATTTTGGTGATCGTACAGTTCACTTCACAACTGTCGCAACATCTAACATTTAACAATCTCCGCTTCATTCGTCAACTTCTATTGTTTTCTTTCTGCTCGACATCCAGTCGTCTTTTTTTCCGAATCCCAATTTTCCCCGTTGCACCGCTGACTCTGTCCAAACCAAAGGCCATGTGGATTTCCTCTCTTATGTAAGTCCAGGGGCATCACAAAACAAGCGCTATTATTGTAGGACTCTATATAAAAATCCCCACCGCAGACCAAATTTATATCCACCCTTACACTAGCACACAAAAATACTTTTGTCAGATGCGGCTAATTGTTTTCACAGACAGTGGAATTGAAGCTTGAAGATAATTTCACAGAAAATCTCTGAAGTTGATTCTCTTTTTTTTTTTTTT
>NW_007595109.1:0-458 GCF_000523025.1 Cynoglossus semilaevis | reverse complement strand
TCACATCAACTAGCTGACACTTTAGCGTTAGCTCTAGCAGACTGCTAAGGTAGCATCAAATGACTTATAGCAACTGTAGTAAAATGCTAAATCTGTTGTCGTTAGCGTCTTCGTACTGAGCATGCTCTGTTGGACGATGGTGCTTCACGTGTCGTCTTAGCTTTGGCTTTTTCCGAACCGTTTAAGGCGACAGGTTTCGACACAAATTTGGAGTTCAGTTAGCTGTAAACTAGCTGTAAGCTAGCAGCGAGTGTTTACAGGTGTGAACAGCAGCTCATTAGTCATGTGTGGAAGGTCAAAGTGTCGACACCTCGACACCCGTGGAGGTGCAGCATCACCAGATCAATAGTACCTGTCACTCACGCTCTGTTCTCCTCATCAACACTCGGCTCAGGAGTCAAGTCAGGGATCGCTAACATTTTGTAGCAATCAGCAGGGAAGATCGGTGTACGCCGCCG
>NW_007595108.1:0-458 GCF_000523025.1 Cynoglossus semilaevis | reverse complement strand
AATGTTTAAAATCCCATTTAACAGTGAGCTATTTGAAATGCCCAGAGACGTTGGAGGGGCTTCAGGACCCCGTCTTTAAGGGTCCTTGTGAACCCCTCTTGAAGATGACAATCGCAATCTTGGAGAAGAGGCCTGTAGATGACTGTTTAGGTGATAACCATGCTACTGTATGACACAGTGCTTGAGAGCATCTCAGTAGGATAGGAGCAGCTCAAATCCAGCTGTGCAGTTCTGATCACTTATAATAAAAATGGAATCACACGGTGAAGAACTTAACATGAAAAACAATGATAAATGTTCCCTTAAAGAGTGTATTATTTGGAATAAGTTGCAGTTTACAATAGTAGTTGTATAAAACAGAACAAGAATTTACAGGAAGTCCCTAAGGAGGCTAGCAGGAGAACAAAAATTGGTCTAGGCTGGTGGTTCCCAAACTTTCTCTGCAGAACTTTTTGTAG
>NW_007595107.1:0-458 GCF_000523025.1 Cynoglossus semilaevis | reverse complement strand
TGGACAGGGACCATGCAGCTGTCAACACCTACGGCGTGCAGCGTTAACTGACGGCAGCTCCGCCGACGTCTCACTCCTCCGTCTACGATACGAAGGCCGTGACGTTCAAATCATCTTGATGCAGAACAACAGCGTTCACGCTCAGAGCACGACAACAAGCCACACCAACACTTCGACAAGCTTCGTTTTCCTTCTACATACAGCGCTGTGCAAATGTTTTCACAGGGTGTGTATATTTTTTGGCAGCCTTTGATTTTTTTTTTTTTTTTTTTTGCAGTTTTTACACTACATGTTCAGGACCAGAAGTTCATTCCTAACATTAATGGTTTTATTATCAGAATCAGCATCATTACTGGCATATATATTTACACATATAGATAGATATTTGATATTAATTGGAGAATTATATTAGTATAAAATGTTTTTTTTAATATATATTTTTAATGTATTTTATATAT
>NW_007595106.1:0-458 GCF_000523025.1 Cynoglossus semilaevis | reverse complement strand
AAAAAAAAAAAAGCAGGTCGTTTAGAGTGCTTGGCTTTTTATACCTTTAATGTGTAAAACAATAGCGATCCTCGGGGGGACTGTTATTGTTTTGCTCTTTCCTACATTGAGAGATTACACCAATATCCTCCCTCAAATTAAAGGATAATTAAAAAATGTTATTTCAAAGTTATTGCCGTCCATAAAAGTTTGATTAGGCAAACATTAGCCACATTAAGGGCTTAATGGCCATTGCCCCTGTGATTACCGTCAACAATTTTATGTACTGCGCAAAAGCATATGAAGAAATGAATAATTAAGAATGCAGGAGGAAAACCTGGGGTTCTTAAATGGCAATAACACAGCTAATGCTGGGTGGATCTGGAAACAGCATGTGGTTGGTAAAATGAGTTGGAGACTTAAAGTGGCTAAAACCAAAGTCTCAAAATGATGCTGCCACAAGAAAAAAAGAATTGAAG
>NW_007595105.1:0-458 GCF_000523025.1 Cynoglossus semilaevis | reverse complement strand
GTGTGTTTAGGTGATCCTCGACCTGCTGCAGTTTTCAGGGGTGGAGGTAAAGAGAGCCCTGAGCTCCGATCTCCCCCTGCTGGACTCCCTGGAAATCAAAAGCTTCCCATCCATTTACCTGCTACATCCAAACGGCACTCACACACATCTGCACGTGTGAGTGGAAGCAAATACTCAAATACGTAGTACTGTGTAAACCCAAATACCAAATACGAAGTGGAAATGTTACTCTTTAAATTGTTTAAAATTTCAAAATGAATTAATAATGAAATAATTAGTAAACTGGTAGAGAACGTGATTTGTTCGTTGATAACGAGTCTGTGTTTTTTCGCAGCTGTTTCTTACTCTTTCTTAATGACGTTTCAGTTGGAAGAGTCTTCGTTTCTTCTTCTCTTCGCTGCTGAGAATGTTACCAGGGGTTCAGCGTCGGTTTAAGTCAAACGGCAGCAGTTTCAATG
>NW_007595104.1:0-458 GCF_000523025.1 Cynoglossus semilaevis | reverse complement strand
GACCGTCTGTGGTGACCGTCTGTGGTGTCTGTGTATGGGTCGTCACTCAGGACTTTCCTCTCCTCTCCAACAGGTATCGCCGTGGATAAAAATGGCCTCATGTACTTCGTGGACGCCACCATGATCCGTAAGGTCGACCAGAACGGCATCATTTCCACCCTGTTGGGGGCCAACGACCTGACCGCCATCCGGCCGCTGAGCTGCGACACGAGCATGGACGTCAGCCAGGTACGAGAGTGAGTGAGATGGAGGCAGAGTTGACGACGACTTGGAAAGCGGCCAGAGGAGCTGATTTAGGACGGCAGATTAAAACTCACTTGATAAATGAACAAATCAACGGAAAATGAAGAAAAGAGACGGGACAGAATCATAAAATACTGCACTCTCTTCTCTTAATTTACCTCAGAAAATCCACACGGCGCTCCATCAAACAAAAATGTCACCAAAAGGATTTGTAA
>NW_007595103.1:0-458 GCF_000523025.1 Cynoglossus semilaevis | reverse complement strand
ATAATGATTATTGTCCAGCTCCAGTGTGATAATGACCATGTCTCACTTCACTCCGCTCTGAGCCTCTGTGATCTCCATGTATGAGTGGAATGTCTGACTGGCTGCTGGACAGCCCACAAAACACATGGTGGGATGACAACACAGTGACAGCTGACGGCTTTAAAAAAAGGATCACAGGAACACAGGGTTTCAGGCCGGACCACCACAGGGGCAAAAGGTGTGAAATTAAATTTAAAAAAATAATTAAACAAAATACATCTTTCAAACTGTAAACCAAAATGTGTTATAAAGATGTCTTCAGTTTGTGTGTTTTATTTTCAGCTGCTCAAATCATACAGACATTGAAGAATGACGTCCTGGTCAAACCACAGTCAGTCGTTGGTGTAAATGGGGTTGCTGGTTCGAAACTCCTCTCTGTCCTGCTTTGGGACTAAATTAGTGAATGTACTCTTTTGAAA
>NW_007595102.1:0-458 GCF_000523025.1 Cynoglossus semilaevis | reverse complement strand
TCGGTGAGAATTTAATATCGGACATCCCTAGACAACCTGAGTGTAGTTGTTGTGCTTGTACAGAACTAATATTTATAAATAATCAGGGATGTCTGATAATGGCTTTTTGCCAATATCCGATATGTTGATATTACCCATTTAATTTATGATGTCACAATGACAACAGGTCACATCATCTGAGCCATATTTTCTAGGTTAACTAAATTATGTAATTAATGCAGCGATCCGAATTAAAATTCCAATTTCTGTTACCATTCCAGGCCACGTAATTCGTTTCCCATGATCCTTTGATACCTGCACACACGGCAGTGAGTGTGACAGATGGTTTTAAAAGGCGTCCTATGTGCTATATAAAGATTCCTAAATTTGCCTCAGTGGGACCGTAGGGGAAGTGGAGCAGAAACCCTGAGTCTGTTTCCATCAGCGGACCATCAAACCTAACTCTCTGAAGGAAACTC
>NW_007595101.1:0-458 GCF_000523025.1 Cynoglossus semilaevis | reverse complement strand
CATCCTTTGGCTGGGTTTGTGACTTGTTTACTCGGGTACAACTCATATATTTACATTATATATTTAAAATACATTATTCAGCCTGTTGTTCTCTATTCTATTGTTATTACTATAACTTGGATAAAGATAAACTTGGATAAGATAAAATGTCTGTTCTTGGTCTTAGATTTTGTAAAATACAATTTCCCCCCAAAAATGCGACTTATGCCAGTATATGTTTTTTTAAATTTTTTTTTTTATGCATTTCTTGGCTGGTGCGACTTATACTCCGGCTCAACGTTAGTCTACATCTAGGTGTTGTAAATGGAAATGTGGTTTGTTTGCTTAACAGTGGATTTTTAATATCTGTAAAGATTTTTTTTTTTGTTATGTTTCTTGGCTGAGTCTCTAGTATGCGATCTTTTTCAATAATAAAAAAAAAAATATATTAGCATTTAGTCACCAGACATTTGTCGCAG
>NW_007595100.1:0-458 GCF_000523025.1 Cynoglossus semilaevis | reverse complement strand
TGTGTTTTGTCTTTTCTTTTAGTTTTAATGTGGAAGGGAAGGAAACGTGCGAAACACATCTTTCTCGGGATCCTGGCCCTGGTGGTCATCTACGTGCTCTTCCTCACCTTCGACGGCAGACTGACTTTCCAGCCCTACATGTCCACGACGACATTTTACGTGGCGTACCCCGGGAACTACACCATCATCATGGACAACACGCCTGTGTGTAGGACCAGGAATCCCTTCCTGGTCCTGATGGTCCCCGTCGCACCTCGTGGTGTGAAGTTCCGTCACACTATTCGAAGGACGTGGGGAAGTGAGAGAACAGTTCTGGGTCAGAGGGTGGACACCATCTTCTTACTGGGCCTCCCCAGTGGAGAGGAAACTGAGCAGCAGCAGGAGCTGCTCTTCTGGGAGAACGAACAGTACCAAGACATGATCCAGAGCGGCTTCCTGGACAGTTACCGCAACCTGAC
>NW_007595099.1:0-458 GCF_000523025.1 Cynoglossus semilaevis | reverse complement strand
AATATAAATATATAAATATAAAAGCTTTACTTAGACAAAATGGCACTTTACAGTTAATATCATTTGGTATGTCACCAAATGCATATCAAACAGTTGTTATTCCTATAGAAATCTTGAAGTGTTGATGCGGTTCTGAACGTGCAGGAAAAGCCGGAGCCTGGTTTCTGTAGGTGTGAGGGAAAACTTGTGTCATAGCAACTACATCAGCTCTGTGTTTTCCCTGCCACCCACGGTAATGAGGAGCTTTCACTGGAGCCAACACTGTCTCTGCCTCATAATCACAAAACAACAAACACCTCGTCCACAGATGGAAGATTTCTTTAAGTAAAGCCCAGTGTGGACTAATGAATTACTGCAGAGGAAACTGTGGAACTCCTGGACCGTGATGTTGGACCAATGGGGTCTGGATCAGGATCCATGACTGCGTCTGAGTTTTTATATATATATATTTATATATA
>NW_007595098.1:0-458 GCF_000523025.1 Cynoglossus semilaevis | reverse complement strand
AAATATATATATATATATATTTAGCTGAGATCAAAATCCCTAGGTATATATGTATTTATATGTTTATGTACTGTTTATGTGTATATATATATATCTTTATATATATATACACATATTCACACATATTTATGTATGTGTGTGTGCATATATAAATATATATGTACATATATAGAGAAATATATGCAGTTGTAATGTAACGTTTCTCACAATTATTTTATATCAATGTAGTCTTTTAACTGTGAGAGTGAAAATATTTTCACTCTTTATAGAGAGTTTAAATGGAGTGTAATGATTGGCCGATGGACAAATGCCCCTCTCTCTCTCTCTCTCTCTCTCTCTCTCTCTGTCTCTCTCTCACACACAGTTGTGGCTTTGACTGAATTAAATCTGTGGAAACACCAATCACGATTAACTCCACAAAGTAAAACTAATTACAGTTGTAATTGTTTTTCAGTTGT
>NW_007595097.1:0-458 GCF_000523025.1 Cynoglossus semilaevis | reverse complement strand
TTTTTTTTTTTTAGCTCAGAGGCTGTCAGAATACATGCATCCATACCTGGAGGAGATGCAGGACATGTGGCCCTGGATGTTGGTTGCAGCACTGGTAGGAGGAATAGCAGCAGTAATCATTGCTGCTGCTGCTCTCAGAGTGAAACGGAGGAACTCCAGAGGAAGTCCATGGATGAACTTCAATGGCCTTGAAGAAAGACAGCCCCTTATTCCCAGCAATAAACCCAGAGACGTTGACTACCAAAACTATCAAACCGCGATCTAACACTTACATACGTACTCATTGTATGGGTAAACACATGGTGCTCTCATGTGGCTGTGTACCAGCGACTTCACATGTGCTGCTCAAGTCAGCCATGATTCTCAGGCTTTTCAATCAAGTAATGATTTCACCATTTGAATTCACATAAGCACTAACATTTGAATTTACTGACAAAGTTTTTTAACCTACTGTACTA
>NW_007595096.1:0-458 GCF_000523025.1 Cynoglossus semilaevis | reverse complement strand
CCCTCGTCACAGGTGGACGTGCACCGAGACCCAAAACTGAACTGTCCATGAGGAGTGGAGCAGGTTAGAGTGCCATTTACAGGAGAAGTCAGAGAGAGACATCTCTTAGCTGGAGGAGAAGAAACAAGTGGGTCAAGATTAGAGAGTTGGTCTGGAACCAACCAATCAATAAAGAGAACATGACGTGATTAGAGGAGAACAGATCCAAACAGACATGATTCTGATCAGACTGTTGAAGTGGTTGTACCCTGGCAGACAGGAAGTGTGTGGGTCCAGTTGCCCCTCGAAGAGCATTTTGTCACGTTTGAGCCAATCAGATCAAATCCCTCCTCACATTCTGTGGTGCATGTGGATCCATAGCTGTTCTCTGCTATAGGATCCTGACACTGCAGGGCCGCAGCATGAGGAGGAGGCTGGAGGCTGCTGCACTGGACCACTATGGAGGAGAACAGATGCTG
>NW_007595095.1:0-458 GCF_000523025.1 Cynoglossus semilaevis | reverse complement strand
GTGTGTGTGTGTGTGTGCATTTGCATGTTTTTGTACTTCTACCCTTCAGAGTATCATGCAGAGCTTTGGAACCTTGAAATGAGAAAACCTCCTGCAAAGTGAGGACAGTTTGAGATTAGATTTTAGATTGGGTTTAAGTTGGGGTCAAGTTAAAAATGGAGTTATTTTTCAGCATGGGCTTTGGACTTTGGTAAATACCTCGCCTCTTCTTGTCGGCATAGATCAGACCTGGGATTTGAACCCAATAAAAAGACCTGGATGTTGCGTGTTTTTCAACATTTTTGTACAATTTGGCCTCATTTTGTCAGAGCTAGTGCAAATCCCTACTGTCTCCAGACATCGGCCCCTTCATCCCTGATCTCTTCAAAGATTTCTGAGAAGCGTTGATCCTTGGAGATATGACCAAGCTTTAAAAATGAGAGATCAATCGTTTTTTGGTAAACTCAACTACGACCTAA
>NW_007595094.1:0-458 GCF_000523025.1 Cynoglossus semilaevis | reverse complement strand
AAAAAAAGTTCAGAAACGACTGTCGAGAATCTCAGACTAAAATCAAGATTGATGATGTGCATCACCCGGGGGCAGAATGACATTCAGCCCCCTCTACTGGTCTAACAGTTTTTTTTTTTACAAGTTGATACCAATCCGGAATATTCAAAGTGACACTCAATTAGCTGTGCATTAGCAGAGATGCCGACAGACACACACATACACGCCAAAGTCAAAGAAGTGGTCGACTGTGGAACGTTTCTCCAACAGGACCACGGACGCTGACATTTGGGTCACTGCTGGTCGACTTCTTTGGAAAGTCCAGTTTGACAAAAGAAGAACCACCGAAGGAAACATCAACGATTTCTTCACTTCCTGATTCAACTGATCAAGGTGATGGGATGAAGGGGGGGGTGGGGTTAAGAGGGTGAGGGCATTAGAAGGGGCAACAGGGCAACTCCATGCCTCAACTGCTAACC
>NW_007595093.1:0-458 GCF_000523025.1 Cynoglossus semilaevis | reverse complement strand
GGGTTTTTGTTCTTTCAATTTATGATAAATTAAGTTATTTTATTTCTTTTGATAAATGTATTTAATAACGTACCATATATATCTATACCAATAAACTTAATTAACTTAATTAAATTAAGTAGTTTCACTTTGGGAGAAAACCCACAGACACAACTTGATGCAGTGATACATTCATTCTCAGTGAAGAGTGAATTGTAGGTTTTGTAAATCATTTCCGCCGCACACCATAACCATAAAAGCACACTTTAGAAACTTCAGAACAGGTGAGTACATGTTATGTTGGAGCTTGTTTAGTTATGGTGACGAAACACTGGAGATGTTGTAAACTTAAACAGATGCAGCTCTTATTAGGATATCAGTATAATAATATGGAAATGTTAATTTAACACAACAGAATGCGAAAGTTTGATCATATATATATATATAAAATGTTGTTTTTTTAAATATATATATATATA
>NW_007595092.1:0-458 GCF_000523025.1 Cynoglossus semilaevis | reverse complement strand
CTTCCATTAAATCGGTCATATTATATCTGTATAACAGGAAGGCGCTGCCCTCTAGTTGTAGGTTTACGGATGTGTACTGTTTATCATGAAGTCTTCTCTGTAATGTCCACTAGGAGTCTCTATCTCCCAGCTCTGCGGCTTCCAAAAAGGGAATGTTTTTATGCAAATGCTACTACAGCTCAAACTATGCTCAAAGGGAGTGTGAAATCCTCTGCTGGGTTGAAATGAGTGCAGAGCTCTGTGTAACTGGAAGGAAGTGGAAAGCTGTGAGGTTTCCCTCTGTTTGGGGGTCCAGCCCTTCCTCTGTGCAGTAGATAACATTTTTATCAGCAGGGAATGGAGCAGCTGGGAAGAACAAGAAAAAAAAAACCTGATTCGATTATCTGTGGGTAGTTCCTGCTTTTACGCACATGCCTGTTGATGTTGGCAGAAAGCATTCTCTTCTCAGGCATCTTAAA
>NW_007595091.1:0-458 GCF_000523025.1 Cynoglossus semilaevis | reverse complement strand
ATCAGTAACAGTTGACCTGATTTATGTATGATGTGAAAAATATATTTCTATATATTTCTATGTATATCCATATATGTACACATATGCAAATATATGTGGTTATATATGTATATATATATGCACATACATATATACTACACTGTACATATGTTCATATTTATGTATATATGTATACGTATATGCATATATCTATATATGCATATATGTATACGTATGAGTATATATGTATACCTTTATACATGTGTATGTACTGTATATGTATACATATATGTATGTATATGAATATATGTATACATATATGCATTTATATGAATGTATATGTATACATATATGCATGTATATTGAATGTATATGTATACATATATGCATGTATATCAATATATATGTATACATATATGCATATAGATGTATATATAGACGCACACATACACAGTACAGTTTCTTTGCTGGCTAAGAAA
>NW_007595090.1:0-458 GCF_000523025.1 Cynoglossus semilaevis | reverse complement strand
AGCTCAGCCCATGTCCAGCAAATTTAAAAAAGGAAAGAAAAACCCACGCAGCGAATCAGGCAAGCGCAGCGTTGTTTACTGTAGTAATATCATTGTAGCTGGTGGCAATTTCAAGGCTGCAATCAATCAGAACTTTTTTTTTTTTTTTTAACAAGGCGACCACGGTGGAGCGGAGCCCAGATGCTGGAACTTGGCTAAACACACAATAGTATTAGGAGTCTGGTCACTCATCGAGTGGAGTGGACGGTGAGACAGACAGAGATAAGTTGGTGAAGAAGTCGAATGCTGAACAAGTTCTGCCCGAGGCCTCAGAGCCAATATCCGTCACCGTGGCATTAATTATATTCTCTTTTCATTAGAGCGCACCCTGGGGACTGACGTTATTAGACGCAGCCCAATTAGGCCTGCGGTGAGCTAACGATGCCATACCAGGAGACGGGGCAGTATAATGAATAAGG
>NW_007595089.1:0-458 GCF_000523025.1 Cynoglossus semilaevis | reverse complement strand
TTTTTTTTAGCACATAAAATGGTGATTCAAGTTTAGTACATCAAGCTAGGCAAAAAAAAAAGAAGGTGCTAGGCGCTAGCAGGTAGGCTAGGTTGTTGTCCGAAAGCCAAAAAAAGGCAAAGACAAGTTAAATGCAGAAAGTTCGTAGCCTGGTGCAGGGATGACCACCAGATATGAAAGGTTTAAAGCCAGGTTCAGGTGTGAGGCAAGCAGGCAGGGCTGAACATTAAGAGAATGAAGGAGGCAAAGAACCAAGTGTATTTGTAGAGTATGCAGGCAGGTTGACGCAGCAAAGCCAAGTTTGAAAGCAGCACAAGGTAGTAGAGCCATGTGTTGGGCTGTAGCCTAGGCAGAACCTTTAGCTAAGGTCAGATGGTGTTTAGGTTTTTGTCTCACGTCAGTTCAAAATCCATTGGACATTCAGTGTTGTAAGATAAAATGGAAAGTGCTTATTTCCA
>NW_007595088.1:0-458 GCF_000523025.1 Cynoglossus semilaevis | reverse complement strand
AAAAAAATGTATTGGTGATGAGAAAAACGGTTTAACCTGTTATGGTTCAAACTATCAGCTCCAACCATAGAGTTTAGTTTGTGAGTTTAAGTTTAATTTTACAGCAATATAAAATATATTGCTCAGAATCCAGTTAATGCCAATTTAAGGCTCAAAGTCAATTTTTTTCCTAAAACCCAGATTAAAGTTTCAGAAATGTAGGTGTTAAAATTAGGCTTGGTTATTTAGGGGTGATTATTATTATTGAAATGTTGTCAGAGGTGAACAGTTTCTAGACACTCCTCACTATAATAGGATTCAGTTATTGGCTGTGAGAAAAGCTGGTTTACCTGTAATGGTTGATCCAAACACCAGCCACCACACAGTCAAACCTGGAAAAGATTAAAAAAAGACAAATGTCAGATTTGACTGTTTTGTGTGGAAATTTAAGAAATGAAAGGGAAAGAAAACTAAGACTT
>NW_007595087.1:0-458 GCF_000523025.1 Cynoglossus semilaevis | reverse complement strand
ACGAAAGGTCCAGTTTAAAGCAAGACATAAACGCAGATTTATGTGACTCTCTTTCTCCGAACATACCATAAATAACTATTATTTTATGCTCCTAATCATGTCTTGGCTCTGTTGTTTCTCTGCACGCTTGACACACGTGACGTCAACGGCAATACTACTCAACACTGATTGACCGACTGCACTGGCATCTGTTTGACCGAGTCCGATTTCTTCATGTGATTCCAGCTTCAGTGTAAATAAAGGAATAGCTGTTTGGCACAGACACACATTACGGTGTCATAATTAATGGTCTGTATTCTGTGGAAACTATTTTGGACAAGTGGGGAAAAAAATCAAGTTGTTGGTCAGAAAACGAGGAGGTGTTGAGTGTTGATCTGTGGATTAAGATCGGGTCATGGATCCTGTTGCCCAGTGATGTCGCACTTATTTTGATTAGATGACAAATGGGCCGAACCGGT
>NW_007595086.1:0-458 GCF_000523025.1 Cynoglossus semilaevis | reverse complement strand
CCCCCCTCCCTACCTCTGCTCCTCTACGACCCGCAGTCTCTCACTCTCCGCACTCCGGGACGGTGCAGTATCGGAACAATCACGGCGACATCGTGGCAGCAATGATGCGGGCGGTCGCGGCGGCGGGACTTGGAGTTCTGTGGGCGCTGCTGGCCGCTGTGGTCCGCGGCGGCTCGGCGGAGCTGGTGACGCTGGTGCAGGAGCAGGTCAAATCCGAGTCATCCCTGCTCAAGCCAAAGGTTATGATCGCCGTCGTGGCTCGAAACGCGGCTCACAGCCTGCCGCACTACCTGGGCTGTATCGAGAGGCTGGAGTACCCGAAGGAGCGCATCGCCATCTGGTGAGAGACGCACATGTGGAAGATGAATGAGTGTCTAACCTTCTGTGTGGAGTTAAAAAAAACCCTGAGAACTTTTTTGGAGTTGTGGTATCAGTGGCGTGCACCGACATTTTGGTGA
>NW_007595085.1:0-458 GCF_000523025.1 Cynoglossus semilaevis | reverse complement strand
ATCAGGGTAAATGTGTACTCATTGATTAAATCATTTCCTAGAAATGGAGCATATTTCAGGTCACCATCACCAAAACACTTTTGGTGATTAAATCGGATAATGTTAAAAATGTAAGTTGATTGACAACATTACAGATTTTATTTATTGGTGAAACTTAAAGAATTTTCTCTGTGGTGTAAGCGATGAGTAAAGGAAAATTTAATCCATTAACAAAACACAAAAAAGTGCATCATATGTATAATTGATTATTATTACATATATGATGTTAATATAATTATTATGGTCTTAAATATTACCTGCAGTTTTTCTCCTTGAGGACGTGTTCTTTGTGTTCTTCTCTTCACCAGTGATTGCACAAAATGTTTTGGTCGATCAGTGCATACAACCAATTACAGACATGTAACAGTCTGTAATTAGTTCTTTGTTGACATCCATGGCCTAGACCAGGGGTCACCAAC
>NW_007595084.1:0-458 GCF_000523025.1 Cynoglossus semilaevis | reverse complement strand
GTTAACGGTCTGCTGTGCCCGTGTGGGGAGTCTTTCTTCACCCTGGTGATCCAGGTGATCCAATCTGTCCATGGACCGGACACATGATGCTCATGTTTCCAAAGGTTGGGTCAGAAAAGGCCAGTTGTGACGGTGTGGATGACACACTGTGGAGGGAGCGACACAAACTATTGACAGACCAGGAAATGAAAAATAACCACTTGTTACTGACTCAATAACGACGACTTGGCAACCCAGCACTGGCTGATGTTCTGCTCAGAGCACTTTTGGCCAGAAACTAATTTCCTCCAACTGCAGCAGCATATATATCCCTGCCTGGAGCCGTTTGTCCTCCCTCTGAGTGTGTTGTAATTAAACTCACTGGACAACGTTTTGCTATAATTAGTTTTTACTGTGCACGTTTTTGATAATATTCTGATTTTACTGTGCAATATTTACATTTTGTAGATTGTTTTTTG
>NW_007595083.1:0-458 GCF_000523025.1 Cynoglossus semilaevis | reverse complement strand
TCATCTCATTCTTCCCTTTTTTTTTTGTTGCTAAATTTGAAAAAAAGCTGAATTGATTCTCTCTTCATTTAACTGTGTACTGTTTTTTATTTTATTTTATTTATTTATTTACTTTTTTCAAATTGTGCTGGAGACGACGCGAATCTTAATGTCGTTACACTTATGTAATAACAATGAAATGTGAATCGGCGTTTAATGTATTGATATTTACAAAAGAAAACAACAAAAAAAACAACCTAAAAACCAAATGATGTAACAGTAAAAAGAAAGAATTATTAATTGTGGGCAAAGAAAAACATGTTAATTAAAAAGCCACACCAGAGTCCTGGATATGAACATTGACCAGGGGTTGACAAACATGCGGCCCACAGGCCAAAAACGGCCCACCAGAGTGTCCAATCCTGCCCTCTTGATGACTTTTGAAAACAATAAAATAAACACTTCATGTTTAGGATATT
>NW_007595082.1:0-458 GCF_000523025.1 Cynoglossus semilaevis | reverse complement strand
GAGAGAGAGAGAGAGAGACATAAACACTGAGACGCTGCTATAGAGACAGACACGCCTCATGTTCATGATCACTGGAGCTTAACTGGGATTTTACTGGGATCGTTTAAGCCCCGTACAGGGACAATGCAGCCCGGTGGTGAGGATACCTACATCAGGTCCATGTTTTTATGTAGTGCTGGAAAATTCCACACAGCTCACCTGTGACTTTAAAAAAAAAACAGGGATGGTTCACAGTCTGCCTGGTTTTATACAAAACAAAAACAGTAGCCGTTGCTGTGATGTCGTTCTGTTGATGTACATCGTGATTAAACTCACTAAGTCACGTCTGTTGGTTGGATTAAAATTACACGGTTCCATCCAACAGACTATGAGGGTAGACTGTGTATTTTTGTCCTTTAAGAAGTAAAATATCACCAAAGTAATTTAAGGGGGAAACTCCAGCCGAGCCTCAGGGCCTC
>NW_007595081.1:0-458 GCF_000523025.1 Cynoglossus semilaevis | reverse complement strand
GATTCTTGCAGATATTACATGATTATGCCAATATCGGTCCGACAGTATCGGACATCCCTATAAAAAATATTTTAACAGTGGACGTGGTGACAGAAATCAAAGATGGCGTCTGTCAGCGCCTGTCATGTACATCACAGACACCGTGGTAAAACTTTACCTCAGGTTGCGGAACCAGTGAATGAATGATGGAGCACTGAGCATGACAGGAAGTGTAAAGAGCGCTGACAGGCAGAGATGAAGCTGCAGGTCGTCCCTCACCTCCTGGAGAGTGGACTCTGACAGCAGGAGGGGGGGGGCATTACATACTTTGGACCTGTTCGACTGCTCGCCATCAACTCTGCCGTTCTCTGCTCCTCTGTGTTTCCCGGGAGCCTGAGGAACGTAACGTCAACATTTACAAGGAACCGTTGTACAAAACAAGTTTTAGATGTAAAGTTTGGAGGTTTGGAGACAGAGAC
>NW_007595080.1:0-458 GCF_000523025.1 Cynoglossus semilaevis | reverse complement strand
GCCACAGGGCTGTTCTCGAGCGACGCTCATTGTTTCATCTCCGCCTTTCAAAAGCACAGAAGGTTCAATCGCTCAGGCCGCGTTCGGGAAAAAATGTCGGAAATTTGTCCGGCCAGGAGAGACTGGTTTTATTTATTTTTGAAGCAGACAGGAGACAAAGCAAAGCGCTTCTGCAGGTAAACACGCTCAGCTTTCAAACAAGGCCGCGCTGACGCTCCTGCAGAATGGATGGAGGTGAGGGCGGAGGGAGAACGAGCGCCTCGCTGTAATTACAGGATGTATTGCAAACACAGAGGTGTGAAATAAAAATGTGACGCAGCAGCCTGACAACGGGTTTCCTGTCAATTTGTCAAAAACATGTCAGAAGATTTCACTCCGGGCTCAAAGAATAACTGTCAAAAAAGTTTGGGATTTTTGAGCAGCAAAACAGATCCGATAGTCCAACAGTAACAACTGCA
>NW_007595079.1:0-458 GCF_000523025.1 Cynoglossus semilaevis | reverse complement strand
CTTCAGATGACATTTGACCCTGATCAACGCTTTGTCAAACTAGTTGTATTTCTTTTAACATGTTTAGTTTTAGAAAAAACTCAGGGCCTCCAATGTGTAGAACCTGCATTCACCCTGTAATATAAGCAATTCATGAAACAATTGGCATATTTGGAGATATAATGGCCAAGTTATGTGCATGAAACTTTTGAAAAAGTCAAAATGTAGGGAGACCTCCTCAAGGGAAGCTGAAAAATGCAAGAGGGTCAAAACCATCATATAAAAGGTCAAAATGGACTCCAGAAACTAGATAGGTAGGTAGGTAGATAAGATAGATCGATAGATTGATAGATTGGTAGATTAATAGATCGATAGATAGATAGATCTCAAAGGGAAATTAGGTGACCAGACAAGATTTGTTGCCTTATCCATGATTATCCAGAGCGGAGTTACATGTCTGAACTAAACACAGTTAAAAA
>NW_007595078.1:0-458 GCF_000523025.1 Cynoglossus semilaevis | reverse complement strand
AGGATGTTCAGTTACAGAGATCCACGTCATCTGAGACTGGTGGTCGTTGCCAAGGACAACGGGGAGCCTGCTCTGTCTGCTACAGTCACCATCAAGCTGTCCACAGTGGAGACTGCAGTTAAGGCCTACACTGACATGACTGAGGTTCCTCTGGAGTATGACCTCTTCTCAGACCTGAACCTGTACTTGGTCATTGGTCTGGGCTCTGTGTCATTTCTCCTTCTCATCACCATTCTGGTCACCATTGTGCTCAAGTGTCAGAAACCTAAGAGCAGCCAAACAGCTCCTCCCAGCAGGAACAGTGTGATCAGTGAGAGGAACTCCACCATCGCAGATTCCACTCTGGTCTCCAACGATGCCTACTGGTACAGTCTGTTTCTGGCAGAGACCAGGAAAGGAAAGCTGGTGGTGAGACAGCCTGTGCCGAAGGGCTCCAGATACATTGTGTCCAGTATCCC
>NW_007595077.1:0-458 GCF_000523025.1 Cynoglossus semilaevis | reverse complement strand
ACAATTTGTAAAAACTTTTAAAGAAAAATAAGCTCTTCTTTAAACTGTATGACCTCTATAGGTCAGCTTCTCTTCTTACTTCTGTCCATCCAGGAACATGTCGTAGTAGAATCCATTCTCTATTGGAGGTCCATAACATAAACAACCTCCGTAGAAACGTTCCATTGCCTCACCCAGAATGTGAGCACTTGAGTGCCAATAAACCTGAACAAGACACATTTTAAATGGATTAATGTATTAATAAAGATCACTGATTTGACTGTAAACTAGTAAAAGTATTTGTAAATAAAAGTTCAGTAAACCCACTGCCTGAGCATCATCATTGTCAAAACGCAAGATCTCAAGAGAGCAGTCCTGTTCCAGAGGTCTGTCCAGGTCCCAGAGTTCACCGTTGACCCGTGAAATCACAGCATTGTCAGCTAGACCTTGGCTGAAAGACAAGTGGACCCAAAGTTTCT
>NW_007595076.1:0-458 GCF_000523025.1 Cynoglossus semilaevis | reverse complement strand
CCCAGCAGCCCTGCCGAGCCTTCAGGCGTGGCAGAACCGATGCTGGCGAAGATCTCCAACATCATCTGATTTCCAGAGTCAGAGAGCGGGAGGCCACTGCCAACGCTGCGGAGGTCATGTTTACTAGCCCCGGTTATGACCTTCAGGGTCTGAGGAGGAAGTCATTAGTGTCAGGGGGTGATTGTGAACATTTGCCTCCTCCAACATTCAGAAGTGACAGATTATCCTCACCGCCAGACCCAGCTGCTGGATTGCAGGGACAGAAGCAAACTCCTGCATGCAGGACAACACGGCTTTGACCCCGCCCTCGGTGGCAAAGGAAACCCTCCACTCGAATTTCATCATCAGGCTGTGAGTGAGTCTGAGTGAGCTGTCCACCACCTCCTTAGACGGAGAAGACAGGAAGTCCACTAGCTGCTTCAGAACCTTGTCTCTGAGGACACAGAGAGGACACAGAG
>NW_007595075.1:0-458 GCF_000523025.1 Cynoglossus semilaevis | reverse complement strand
CACTGGATTTTATATGTTGAATACAGGTGCGTCCTCTGCAGAGTCTGTGCACTAAGCTGCTGTGCTAGCAACATCAGCTCTCTCCTCTGCACTATATTATGTGTTAAGAAAAAAAGCAGCAGGTTCATTTCTGGAGCACACGCATAACCTCCTCCTCCTCCTCCCTCCTTCTACGCATTTCCCAGGATCCTTCACTGCAGCAGCAGCAGAGAAGTAAACAACCCAAGCTGATCATGTGACTCGGCTCTGTGCGGTTCCCTCTGCTGCACATACATATGGCGCCGCCTGTTGGCAGAAAGAAGTTTCACCGCACCTTATTTAAGCGTCTGGTGTGTATGACTAAATGTCAACTGCCTATAAAACAGCACGTGGCACTTTAAGTTTACATAATTATTTCCCCGGACGACAGAAGGCGGAATATATTGTATTTGTATATTATATGTATATATATATATGTA
>NW_007595074.1:0-458 GCF_000523025.1 Cynoglossus semilaevis | reverse complement strand
ATTATACAGTTGAGGAGACAAAGTTTATGAATGTGTCAAAACACCTGAACCAATCAGATGTGATTCTCACTAAATGTTGCATCAGCACCAAAGAGAAAAGCCTGAAGTTCGTCTCCTCGTCCGTCGTCTGGTTTTTTTTTTCTCACTCTCCTTCTGACATTTGAAATGTCAGATTTAATAACAGTTTCCTCTTCACAGACACGGACGGAACTTTAGAGTTCGACCGTGGTTGTGAGAAGAAGAAGAAGAAGAAGAAGTCGGTTCTCGCTGCGTTCCTCTGGGAGAGCCGTCCTTCTCTCCTCCTCCAGCGGGTGGAGCCGCTGACGGAGAGGTTTTTATTCAGATGTTTGAGATGATTAATGACGGAGATGGAGGGAGAGCTGCAGCTTCCTGTTAGCATGGCTAATCCTCGCTGCACCCCAACATCCTCCCTCTCTGCTGTCAGCTCCCTCTGCCCC
>NW_007595073.1:0-458 GCF_000523025.1 Cynoglossus semilaevis | reverse complement strand
TAATAATAATAATAATAAATGATTTTATTTTATATTATATCTTTGTAAAGTAGTACTGTGTAACTCCAAGTGGTTGCGCTGTAATCTAGCTGAAATCGATCCGTTTTGACCTCAGAGTAGCACTTTTTCGTGCTGTTAGCAGGCAAGCTGAAAGCCCCAGACGCCTTAGAAAAGTGTTTTTTAAAATGGTACACTTCCAGTGTCGAATGTTGGGAATCAATATCTCTGCACCAAGGACGATATTTATGTCATCGCAAAAAGAAATTACTCTCAAAGCAACAAGGTTTGGACGGCGATATCAGCGACATTTACAGTAAACATTTACAGTAAACGTCTGGTGTAAGAGCACCAGTCGTTTTTGCTTTGATGAAAACTCAGGTAACAACAGTACGACCTGTTTAAACACATTGTTCTTCGGCTTATTTATGTGTGGGTTTTGGTATCTGCACCATGTGTTG
>NW_007595072.1:0-459 GCF_000523025.1 Cynoglossus semilaevis | reverse complement strand
TTCGTATACATTTACTACATTTCTACGGGTATGACGTCTGACGTATTCACACACACGTGCTACCGGGAGCATAAAGTTGACTTATACTTTGGTATGTAATGCATATCTACACAACGTCATGTGCTTTTATTGCCGGGCGTGTTCTCTTCGACCGTGAAGTACAATCCGATATTGTTGTAAGTGTATTATTCTTAAGTTTTTCTTAACTTTAACGCAACAAAAATCTACTGTGTGCCCAGAAACTGATGGCGATGACATTTTGTATTTGACACTGAAGCCAAACAACATTTGTTTCCAGGGAAACCTCTGAGACATTAATAGAAAGAAAGAATGAGTCACGAAAAAATAGGAGTATCTTTGACTGGTTAACAGTTAACTTGGCGTGTTGTGAACGGGCACACCCTGCTGTTGATACTGTTGTCTAGTAGTTTCTGCCGCGCTTCTACACAGCCTTCAGAA
>NW_007595071.1:0-459 GCF_000523025.1 Cynoglossus semilaevis | reverse complement strand
ACTACAATACTAGCTACAAGTATAATCTCAGTTTGTATTGGGAGTAGACAACAACAGATTTACTTCATTCAGTACCAACAGCACAGTTCCAGTATCATGAAGTATACGAGGAGGTTTTTTGTCCTTCCACAGCCAATGTCTGTTGCCCTGAGTTGCCCCAGTCTTGGTATTTTATACCTTAATTTTCAATATATTAACAATGTTAATGTAAATGTTAACGTTACTCTTGACTGTAACAATTCAACATGTCTAACTCATTTTTCACCTTCATTACTGCATTCACTATGTGAATATCCTGACAGTTTAACATTCAACGTAATTCTGTCATACATTTTGGAACTGATTTAAACCCAAATATGGTAAACACGCAGACCGCACGTAAGAAATGGAAGAAACAGTCCTGTTCGGTGGGAAAAGAATTTCTGCTGGATCTAGAAGAACCACGTGTTTTAGGATAAT
>NW_007595070.1:0-459 GCF_000523025.1 Cynoglossus semilaevis | reverse complement strand
TGGAACTAACCAGGAGGAGGCGGACAACTTACATACACTTTATCTGTACAAACCCTTGCGCTAACACACAGTGAAATCTGCTCACGCTGTCTCACCCCTGGAGCGGCTCCACAGCCAGTGCAGAAGGCCTGTCCAGCCCTGAGGTCAGCTGATGCTGTGTCAAACTGTCCAACAGGACCACGTTGACTGAGCCACCTTCAACGTCGCTCCAGTAAAGGAGCCGGTGGATCCAGTCCAAGGCCAGAGCTGACACTGAACCCTTCACTTTCAGCACTAGGAGGGGTTTCTGAGGGTTTTCATCCATCCAGACCCTGAAGGACATGCACAGATAAAATAGAACAATCAATTATTAGTATAAAAAAAAGGCACCAGTGGGCCACAGAGTTTGTAAAGCTTTGTAATGGCGTGCTCAGTTCTATTTCCGATTCCTTTTATTGTGAATTCCATTCGAGAGAGAGA
>NW_007595069.1:0-459 GCF_000523025.1 Cynoglossus semilaevis | reverse complement strand
AAAAAAAAAAAAAAAAGGATGGGACTCAACAGTTATTAAGTGAATTGTGGTGGCGGCAGAGATAGACAGCTTGATAGACAATCATAGAAAAGAACATTGGGCCTGTAACAGCGGGGGAAAGATAATAATTTTCAAGTGGATTGTTTTCAGCCAACTGAGCCTCTGTTTGGGAGCAGGAACTGTAAAGCGGAACAGAACACAAATAAAATGCTGCGAGAGATTCTGGTTAGACAGAACGAGAGGGGAAAAAGAGGAGGAGAAGAAGAAAATAGACAAATATAATGAAACACACACAGAATTCAAGGAGGTGAATGAAAACATTCTCTGAGAGAAACGTCGTGTTTCTTTATTTACGCAGTCTTTAAGCTACCGGCTAACTAGCCATGTTATTGTTTTTTAGGTGACCTTCTACCAAGGTATAAATCTTAAATAAATATTTGGTAAATATTTCAGTCCAGA
>NW_007595068.1:0-459 GCF_000523025.1 Cynoglossus semilaevis | reverse complement strand
TGATTCTCTGGTCTTAAAACAAACTTTTAGGAATTTGACTTGAATTTGCTGAAAGCTTCATTTGCCTGGAACTCTTTTATAAGAAACGATATCATCACATTACAGAGGGCAGTGGGTAAAGAGCAGATTTGTGCCGTCATAAAACCAACCTTATAGATTATACATATGGTTCTTTACTATTCAGTTTGGAGTTGTTTTCAAAGTTGTCCACCGTGACTCTACTCAAGACAAACTATTGATTAAGACCATAAAGTTCTCAGGAAGATGTTTACTGATGTCATAAAGTGAGTATGAAGTACAACAGAGTTAATTCCAAAAATGTCGGTTGCTCCTGAACCTGTCCTCTGTCCTCTCGTGCATCCTGTCCAACATCGGCATCCAACATTTGGCTCAGGCCCCCTTTGTGGCCGGTAAAGTACAATGGGACAAAATTAAATTATATTTTTGCCAAAAAAAAAA
>NW_007595067.1:0-459 GCF_000523025.1 Cynoglossus semilaevis | reverse complement strand
GATGAGTTTTCGTCTCATCTTCTCACTGCTGCCTTATTGGTCTGTTTTTCCGTGGATTTTGTTCCACGTTGTTTCCCGTCACTCGGCGTCAGATTAATGCTGTAAATAGAATCATGATCCTCAGTCTGTGTTTGTGTGTTTGTTTTTATCACTGTGGCAGCGCATGTTGACGTAGAATGTGAAGAATGAACTGTGTGAACTTCATGTGTACTTCATGACCACTGTCTTTAAAACCAGGTCCGACACTGTAAAGCAGCAGCCGGTGTGAGGTTTTGTTTACGACTCGAGTTGACGCTGGATTTTCTCATTTTTTCTTCTTTTGTTTTTTTTGTTTAAAGAAGAAAAGGTGTGAAAAATATACGATTCTTGTACATTCCTTGTTAAATACTGTGTTCAAAGCTGAACTCCGGCTTTTTCTTCCAGTGACTTTGTTAGCTGGTGATTGTTTTTAAGTTTTTT
>NW_007595066.1:0-459 GCF_000523025.1 Cynoglossus semilaevis | reverse complement strand
CGCCTCCCCTCCACCCACAGTTTTGATCGGACTGCCCAGCAAACCCCAGGTAAAGATGCTGCCTGGGAAATACTCAGCCATCCCACTGCTGACGTTTTTAACTTCTGAATTATGTTAATCTCAGGTTCAGGACCCAAAGAAACATTTACTCTACAGCAGAGTACCTTCTTGAGTCCTTTGAATACATCTGTGTGTTGCTCCCTCTTGAACCAGTCAGACTGTCCGGTACACTCAGCCTCTAAATCATTCTGCTCTGTTGGTGCTGGTGTCATGGCAGACTTCTATTTGTTGAGAGTGCTCGACCGGTTCTTGTTTGACATATTTACGATCGCATCCCATCATATAGAAACCACCCTTTTAGAACTACATGAAATCACCGACATGTACACACCTCCCTGTGAATCCTCCTCCAGGGAGGACTTAGAGGTGTGCAGGAAAGTACTAAGGATGAATCTATAG
>NW_007595065.1:0-459 GCF_000523025.1 Cynoglossus semilaevis | reverse complement strand
TGAATAAGAGCCTGGTTTTCCTATTACATGACTATACAAAACTGTATAAAACCAGGTGTAAGCACATGTATGTATGTATTCCCATTGTCCTCAAAAAATTCAGGGAAGACAATGAGGACAATGTTTTCCTCTTTCCAGGCCACAAAGTCCATCACCTAATCTCACCCCTTTCTCTACATTAACTCTTATCTGACCATGAAATTCAATCTAAATTTTCTTTACATGTCCTGCCATTTCCCTATATATGTCATCACAGGGATATTCGTACCTTTTAATACAATATTTAAAAAATAAATACGCACTTGCACCGACCAGCGCTCAGGTCAGATGATCATCAAGATGTCATCTTAACGCAGTCTGTTTGCTCTCAGAGAGCCACATGACTCGCTGTCTCCATCTAGTGGTGACGTTTGGCAGCTACAGATCTACAGAACTGGTCTTTAAAGGGAGAAGAAAACC
>NW_007595064.1:0-459 GCF_000523025.1 Cynoglossus semilaevis | reverse complement strand
TGGATTGAGGTCTGGAGAGACAGACTAGACCATTCCATGGCCTTATTTGGCTTATTTAGCTCACGTTGAGCCACTCCTTTGTTGCCGTGGCAGTATGGTTTAGCTCGTTGTCTTGCTGAAAGGTCCTCCTACTATCCATCCTAAGTGTTCTTGCTAATGAAAGGAGGATTTTGTCCTAGTTGTTACAGGGCTCCTTCATGGTCTTCTTAGTGCGGAGAAGTCGCCCTGTAACCTTTTCAGAAAAACAGAAGATTCAAGCCTCCTCTGAGTCATTTAGATGTTCCACTGGCAAACTTAAGGCCTTTGTCGTTGTGGGCACTGCAAGATTTCAGTCTATCACAACGTACTGGGTTGCCAACTGTTTTCTTGTTGACTGAGGTCCTAACTTATGTAAGAAACTGATTCCTAGAGCTAGTGTACATCATACGCATGTTAAACATTTTTAGGATTTTTTTTTTT
>NW_007595063.1:0-459 GCF_000523025.1 Cynoglossus semilaevis | reverse complement strand
AGCGTATGCCGATTGTGTCAAACTACAGAGGGTCCTCGACTTACGTCGGGGTTGGGTTCCTAGCGATGACTTAACTCAGATTTACCCCATGAGTCGGAACATTCATACGTATTACAATCTGCAAAATATGTAAAAAAAACTGAACCTCTTGGCTAGGAAACTATTGCTTTTACTTACGTCGGGGTTTGGTTCCTAACGGCGACGCTACTTAGATTCTTACCGTGAGTCGGAACTTCCATACCATTACATATTACGTGTCGCAAAATAGGTAGGGAAACCAATCGCTTTGGCTGGGAAACTATTGTTTTTACTTACATCGGGGTTTGGTTCCTAGCGACTAGCGACTTAACTCAGATTTTCCCCATGAGTCGGAATGGAGTTAGTTCCAGCAAAGCAACTAAGACCACATAAAAAAGTTTGACTTTCTTAATCAATTTTTACGTAGGGGTTGTGACGACA
>NW_007595062.1:0-459 GCF_000523025.1 Cynoglossus semilaevis | reverse complement strand
CACTTTGGTTCAGTTTCTACGTCCTCGTCCTCCTGATTATGAAGTAGTATCTCTAATGTCTTACCGTACCTACGCTGACGACACACAGCTCTACGTTACACTGTCACAGTGTATTCACAGTCACTCAACACTGCTGAGTGGGTGGAGACTAAAGATGAATCAGTAAATTTGTCAGAATTCCCTCCGGCTCAGTGCAGACGAGACAGAAGTCGCTGTTTTTGGTTCCAAAAATGCAAAACTTAAAGTAAAAAAAACCCAAAAAAACACTTTGTTCAACGACGCAAAAAACTACAGAATCAACACGGTGTAGTTTGACCTCTGACCTGGATTTTAACAGCTAAAGCTAATTGTTAAAGGAAGCAGTGGTTAGTCCTATTGCCTTACAGAATTAAAGACTTAAGGTTCAAGTGCCAGTGGTGACTGATGTTGTGATTGGGGATAATGATTCATTAGTAATTA
>NW_007595061.1:0-459 GCF_000523025.1 Cynoglossus semilaevis | reverse complement strand
CTCACGCAAACTCACCAAGTCCGTCTTCCTGTCGTTTCTGCTAAGGTCTCCCAGAGAAGGTGGCCCTCTACTTTGTGTCTGGCATCTGCGCTGGTCTGGTCTTCCTCCTCTGCCTGTTTGGGATTCGCTCCACACTGGTGAAGGACGTGAGAGAAGTGGTCTCTGACCTGAAGGACGAGCTGAGAAAGAATCAGAGGCGGCGCAGAGAGCTAATAGAGGACCTTTACGAGGACCAGATTTCAGACACGTCGTCCTTCTGCCGACTCACGAAGTCCAAACGCTCCGAGGACATCTTCAGCCCGTCCATCCTGACAGTGGAGATGCTGGAGCGCGGGAACGCCGAACAGATGAGGGAACTACCCAATGGAGACATGTGGCCTCATGGAGACTCCAGCCCTTATTCAATTACTACAATGATCAACTACAACAAGTGACATCAAGTTTCATCTTCTCCTGAGT
>NW_007595060.1:0-459 GCF_000523025.1 Cynoglossus semilaevis | reverse complement strand
AGAGAGAGATTTTATCAGATATAAGTTCAGCTACAAGTGTTAGATACAGTTTTATTTTGAGCTCTGGTCTTTCTAAAGGTCAATTAGGGTTAACCCTAACCCTAACCTTTTTAAAACATTTGTAGCACTTATCTTAGACATCAGTGCAGTGGAGGTGACTGTATGTAGTCTCCGAGGAAACTAGTCAAATTAGGAGATTAACTTCTGTAGATAAACACACGTTTGACTTTGTTAAAGTTGTTTGTTTGCCTCGACAGTCACAGTAAAGTGTCGTGAGTGTGTGCTGGTGCTGCAAGTGTGACTGTATGTGTGACTGTATGTGTGTGTGAGAGAATATGGTTGACATTGGAAAGGAAGAGCCTCCCACGCTAACAGGATGATGAGTGATGGTGGCCAGACACAAAGACAAACAGCTTCACAAATACAAGAAGAGACGCACAAGAAAAGTTCAGAATTCAG
>NW_007595059.1:0-459 GCF_000523025.1 Cynoglossus semilaevis | reverse complement strand
CAACTGATTTCTTGGTGATGTTTCACCTCTCACCCTGGATGAGACAAGATGTTCTGGCTGCCCTCTACTTGACAGCTTTGGATTTTTCTGTTCTACTTTTATGATATTTAATTGTTAAGTCTTTAAAGTGTGTTGAAAAGGTTTAAATGATTGTTTAATAATCAGGTGTGGATATAAACACTGTGCCTTTAATTCTGCCCTGCCATCGGCTCATATCATTTCCAGATATGGACGCTGGTTACGGTGGAGGCCTGTTGGATATGGTCAAAGGAGGAGCTGGGAAGTTCTTTAGCAACTTCAAGGACAACCTGAAGGACACGCTGAAGGACACGTCCACGAAGGTCATGCACCAGGTCGCCACGTGAGTGACGTTACTTCTTCAGAGTAAAAATCTGTTGCTACTCTTTTGACTGTTGGCTTTTACCTATTAAGTTTGTGGTTAACTGAGCCAGGATTTGA
>NW_007595058.1:0-459 GCF_000523025.1 Cynoglossus semilaevis | reverse complement strand
CAGGAACCTGAACCGGACTCGGAAACCATTCGGGGACATTCGTTTCCCGGGCAGGAATTACGTATAAAGACCAGAAAAGCTAGCCACAGCTAGCCAACAACCAGACCAAAACACCGCAGCTTCACTGGTGTTGACAGAAGCTCGACCCACAGTTGAAGGACACGGTTCTTCGAAGGTTCAAGAACAATCGCCGCCCACAGCTCTTCTTACGGTAAAACCGATTTAAAATTGTATCGTTAAATATTCCACCCCCAGCTTTAGTCTTTATTATTACTGCGTTAGTTTGAAACTTTGTCTCAGCACTGTTTGAACATTACGTGACCATCTTTAGCTTAGTGACGTAGTGAGTCAGAGAGAAGACAAGGTGACAGTGGTTCTCAAACTGCGGTACGGGGTCCACTGAGGACACTTTAATGTATGTTTCTATTGAAGTACCAGTTGTATTTGTTCTGGTCTTTG
>NW_007595057.1:0-459 GCF_000523025.1 Cynoglossus semilaevis | reverse complement strand
GACGTACCGTAGATGACGTCTTGTCTCTTCACCACCTCCCTGTCCAGGATCTGCAGGTACTGCTGCTCCACACACAGACTCCACGAATCAGCTTCCAGATCCTTGACTTCGCCCTCAAACTCACCCATCAGCGGCCCGTCCATCATTTCCGTACCTTGACGGCACAACACAATTTGCACTCGCATATAATGTCACATATATTATTTTAAAGGTTAATGTCAAATCTGAAATATTGATTTTTTTTCTTTCTACCTTCATCAGTGAGAGATTCCATTGACTCTGTGACCTGGTTGGTTCTGTTGAGGGAGTCCGTGGACTGGGAGAGATAACGCAGGCCTCGGATGGGCATCTCATCAAACACCGGACTGAAAGATTTTATGATTTTATGAATATGAACAAATTACCTCAATACATAACAAAAGAATATATTTAAAAAATTAACTGGAAAGAGTTCCTTTC
>NW_007595056.1:0-459 GCF_000523025.1 Cynoglossus semilaevis | reverse complement strand
TTGGTTCAAACCCGTTTCACAGACAAACTGTTGTTTTCACCTCCGTTCACGTTGTTGTTGTTGTTGTTTTATTTAAGCTAGTATGGCTAACTGTGAGTTGTTTTTAGGCTAAAGTGTCAACTGTTTCTGGCTAGTTGTTACATATTCATATCATTAAGATACTGTTTACTTTTATTTATCTCTTGGCTCCGTGTTATTTTATTTTAGCCTTTTGCTATTTGTGGTCTTGTTAAAATAGTCTTTCTCTAATATTTAACCCAACTTCCTGTCAGTTTTTTTTTACCGTTAAGCTAGCTCTGAGATAGGTTTGGGTTTTCTTTAAAAAAAACCATTATTATTTCTTTAGCCAATTTTTGCTGTATTTAATATATGTTTGCTAATATTAAGCTAACAGTCACATTCTTGACCCATGCGTGACGTGTTTGTTTTCTAATTTAAATAAATATTTAGCTAGTTCAG
>NW_007595055.1:0-459 GCF_000523025.1 Cynoglossus semilaevis | reverse complement strand
GGTGAGGAGTCCAAGTGTCTCAGGGCACTGACCTACAAACCTCCCCCTGACCTCTGACCTGGGCTGAGACCCAGGAACAGTTTAAATTGTCTTCTGTCATGGGACGTGAATGTGTGGACAGGGTTATACGGTGTTAACAGGTTATTTGTAAATCCAGACCATTGAGTGTTTAATAGGTAATTAAACTAACCTTAAAATCAATTCTTAAATGAACTGGAACCAGTGGAACAGAGGCCAGGACTGTGATCTAACCTCCTGGTTCTGCCTCTTCGTTCTCAGTGGTTCCAGCTCCTGTACTATCAGTGCATCAAGAATAAAAAACACAAAACACAGACTTGTGCTGAATGATCGACTGAGGGTTTAATCTGCAGGTAGAAACCCAGCAGCAGTGAAATGTGGACCATGAAGACCGTCATCAGTGAGGGAATGTCTGAGCGCCTCTCAGACAGCCAGCCTCCC
>NW_007595054.1:0-459 GCF_000523025.1 Cynoglossus semilaevis | reverse complement strand
ATTTGTCAGTGAACCAAGCATGCTCACATTTATGTCAGCTGGTTACAATTTGTTTGAGAACAAGTGTAGAGTCTTTTTCTTGGATTTACTTAATCTCTTACTTAATTTCGTGTCCGTGATTCCCCCTACTGCACATTTTCATTGCAGTCTAGATTCGAAAACCCCTTCTTAGAGTTTATCCTCTCTGTAACATCCTTGTTCTCTTTCACCCCGTCTTGGGTGATTCTGAAGTTGCCCCTTATCTCCAATAAATCCGTGCAACCTGTTGCACTTCCGTGACAGGCCTAACCCTAAGTAATGCAACTGTTGAAGTTAGAAGTTTGTAAAACAGACTCTTTCAGTAACAGGGTCTCCACAGTCACAGACTGATTTGTATTGGCATAGTGCCGAGGAACGAGGGCACAGCTGTGCCAGGAGTCTTTTTGTTTGTTTAGTCTTTGTGGGGTTTTTTTTTTTTTT
>NW_007595053.1:0-459 GCF_000523025.1 Cynoglossus semilaevis | reverse complement strand
CATTTTTTTTCTCTCTTTTTCTTCTTTAGTCCGAAGCAAAATTTTGAATCGCTGCCATGGCGGACGTGCTGGGGAGCGGCGGGTCAGGAGCTGTCGCAGCGGCCAGTGTGGATTGGCAGAAACGCTGCATGGCTTTGGAGATGCAGCTGCTGAGGTTTCGGCTACAGGCAGGGAAAATCAGAGAGCTGCTGGCAGAGAAGGTAAGAGAGCAAAGCATCATGGGTAACAGAGGCTGCACTCATTCACAAACAGATCTGCTGTAGAAATCAGCTGTTGGGCTATTGAGCATTTCCTCTTCTGTAATGATGATGTAACTCAAGATTTAAAAAAAAAAATCTATTTTTGCATTATCACTGCAGGGACTAGTACCAAGGTGAGAGACAGTACCAGGAACTAGAGGTGGTACCAGGAACTAGTGACTAGTGACAGTATGGGGAACAAGAGACAGCACTGGTAACT
>NW_007595052.1:0-459 GCF_000523025.1 Cynoglossus semilaevis | reverse complement strand
TGTGTGTGTGGGTGTGTGTGTGTTTAGGATTATACTGAGATGTGAGGACCAGTTCTGGTTTAGAATGTCCATGATAGTCAGAACACGAGGACCTTAAGTTGAAAAGTACTTCTATGATTTGAAACTACATTTTAGTATATGGTTAGGACCAGGATGAGGAACAGGGCGAGTTGGAGTAGAGGCAGGGGGACACATCATGTCCAGTGGTAGTCCTCACAAGGACAGAAAGTTAAATGAGTGTGTCCTCTCCCTCTCTCATCCCAGCTAATGTTTCACCTGCGTGTAAGTCACACTGACAGACCTGTTTACTGTTGTCACGGAGACTGGATTCCCTGACACATATCTGCTCTCCGGTGGTTGGTTGTAACCATGGAGCTGTTAGGATGGACATGGAGTTTTGTTTGAGGTCTGAGTTGCACTGAAGACGTGACACAGGACAAACACAACTACAGTACGCTT
>NW_007595051.1:0-459 GCF_000523025.1 Cynoglossus semilaevis | reverse complement strand
GTCCAGAAGAGAGCAGTGACTCCATGTTGACTAACACTGTTCACTTTTTTGGGAGCCATAATAAATATTTGTCAATAACGAACAAAAGAGTTACGCTAACCACTTGTCCGGAACACATTGCTTGGTGAGTGGCTGGACATCTCATTAGGTGTTTTGTGCATCGGGCGTCTCGTGCATTCCCGTTAGCAGCGTTGGTAGTGGCGAGAATCTGTACTACTCACTTCACTCGAAGCATTGTTTGTGTGTTTCCAAAATAGTGTTCGTAGTCCGATTTGTTTATAAATTGGGACATCCGTTTCAAATTAAAAAAAAATTCTGGTTTCGCCCATCACAACTACTAATAGCTTCAACCTCATTAAACAATGCTAATAGGGCAAAGTGTTTGAAAATACTTACTATCCGTTAACATAACAGCAGTTAGATTATTATTTGGAATAAAAAGCTGACAAAACAAACATG
>NW_007595050.1:0-459 GCF_000523025.1 Cynoglossus semilaevis | reverse complement strand
TCTGGTAATGATGCTGGAGACCTTGTGCTCCCCAGGGACGTGGAAGAATAATAGGATGGGCTATTTTTATGGGAGAGCAAAGCAATGGGTTACCTGCCACTTGAATGCCGATGCCTGGGTACAGTGCAGAGCAGTAGGGGCCAGTGAAGGGGCTAGTGGGGGGCAAAAGGATGTAGAAGATTCAACCTGCCAGACTGCCAGCTCTCAGGGCTGCCCATCAGTTCTGAACATCAGCCTGATGCACCGCGTCCGGCCCCCGTGCCAGCCGCTGCCCTTGCCACACAGAGATGGAAGAAAGGGTTAGAGGGAGAGGTGCTTATGTGGGTGGATGAGTAGGTCGAAGGGGGGGTGGAAACATCTGCCACTCTGAGCATAACAGAGGACTAAGAGATACAAGGTTAGGGGGCCATTACAGTGACATGATGCATCTGGATACTCACATCACTGACCATAACACAC
>NW_007595049.1:0-459 GCF_000523025.1 Cynoglossus semilaevis | reverse complement strand
AAAAAAAAAAGATCACAGAACCAGTGACTGGGAGGGGAGGTGTTCTTGTTTTTATAAACGTGTCTGTTTTGAACTCTCCAGGTTGGCGACGGTCTTGTAGAGTTCTACACCGGCATGTACAATCAGTATGCAAACGATGGAGACCCTGCCATCGGCGTCACGCTCACAGCTGTTCACAACATGGTAATCTTACGACTTTCTTTGTTGTTTTTTGTTGCATTTTTTTTTAGAATTTTTAAATATTTATCTTATTTATGTATTTATATATTTACGTCTCTGTAGCTGAACTGCTGTGGAGTTTCTGGGATGCCACCAGTAGATATGGATAAACAGACGTGCTCAGATGTAAGTACATGGACCCTGTGGACGTCGGTCATTTCATGTATATATTCAGACGTATAAGCCGCAGTACTCCTTCCAACCTGTAGTTACTAGATGATTGTCATGAATAAACCAACA
>NW_007595048.1:0-459 GCF_000523025.1 Cynoglossus semilaevis | reverse complement strand
TCAGATTTTTTCATCATTAAAAGGTCAAACACAGGGTGGGCAGATATATGAATCACAGACATTAACAGAGAAGTTGGGTTGAGATTGAGTCTAAAATTCAATTTCTTTAATTAGAACTTTACAACTTTGGGGGGAATAAAAGGCAGACCTGTAAATGTAGTAAAATCACAGACACAATCACACTCTCATTATGTCAGTGAATTGTCTGTAATAATTAGAACACAAGAAAGTTCTTCATTACTTCCTTCATTATAACTAAACAGTTAATTAACAGATATAAATAATTGAAATAATTATTAGTTTTTGTTTCTATTATTAGGTGTGGATACAGAAAGAAAAAGTAATTTGAATTTACTAAATGGAAGACTTCTGAAGTACATCTTCAGTAGAGGTCTCCAATCAAAACAGTGAGCTGTGTGAACCAGAAATGATGTCATTCTCCTTCCTGTCCAACTCAGA
>NW_007595047.1:0-459 GCF_000523025.1 Cynoglossus semilaevis | reverse complement strand
AGACATTGCCTCTGGGCGAAAGTGTCACAAAAATATACATTATTTATACTATTGATTTATCTTTATCTTTATTTTTTAAAGACACTACAGGTATATTTTCAACTTCAATAAATACCCTTTCTTTTCAGAGACCTGCTACATATCTCTCTGGCTGAAAACAAAGCACTAGCTGCCTCCCGACAGGTAAACATAGGGGGTGTAGTAAGGCCAGATCTCACCCAGTGTAAAGAAACCAAACCACCAGTAAGTGTCATTCAGTCAACTTTAGATGTTGTGCCTGCCTCCAAGGATAAAGCTGTGGAAAGTACAATCGATCATCAGATCTCTCAACAATCAGGATCATTAGCAAACCAGACCACCTGCCCAGAAATGCAGGTAAGGCTGTTTATGATTTGTAAATTAAACCAACTAACTTGCATAATGTATAAAAAGAGGAAATATTATGCACTTTGACTTTGT
>NW_007595046.1:0-459 GCF_000523025.1 Cynoglossus semilaevis | reverse complement strand
ATCTGTAAAATATTCAAAGGAACAAAATAAAATTAACTGAAATAATGGTGATGTAGTCACACGTTCAGATCCGACTCCTCTTTTCTCGTCTCAACCAGATGTGAGGAGTGTCAGAAAAAAATTGATTTGAATTACATGCTGTTCATGAAGACAAATCACAGCACACAGGGCTTTGCTTTTCCTTCACCTACAGATGTATTTGAAGGGCATTTATCACGGACAGACAGACATGTTCACCTTCCCACTATTGGTCACAGGGGCCTGGGATTAATCGGCAAAAAAAAACCCAAGTCCTTCTTTGCTGTCATGTACAGTTCTTTTCACTGTCCCACTGCCGCCGTAATCTCCCAGAGAAGACAGTTTAAATTAAATTGAATTAAATTGTGAGATTGCACAAAGAAATGTGTCCCATCTGCAACCAAAGCGCCTACCTACTCATTCATATATATATATATATAT
>NW_007595045.1:0-459 GCF_000523025.1 Cynoglossus semilaevis | reverse complement strand
AAAAAAAGTTTAAAGAAAGCTGAAAGAGGTCAAGGGGTCAATCATTTAAATGTTGTCGACGTCTGTATCAGCTTTGAGATGTTTTATTTTTATATCATTGTCAAGCATTAAACTGTTTTCTGCTCTTCGTTTGAAAACGAAAGATAATTAAAATCTATTTTAAAATCAGAGAAAACATCTGATTTCAAACCAAACTCTAATGAAAATCTAGGCTTTGCAACAGTTTTTGGTCTCAGCTCCGTATGACTTTTTTTTCTTCTTTTCCCAAAAGTGAAGGAAATTAAGTGAATTTCAGTCTTAAGACGAGGTAATGAAACAGGATGTGGTATGATAAAACACACTCCCAGAATTCCAGACGGGAGGAATTCTCTGACGTAACCCCAGTTTACGCTTTAACTTTAGAGTTGCACTTGTCTTAGAACTGTTAGATTTCTATTTTTCTCAGACGAGCATAGAATA
>NW_007595044.1:0-459 GCF_000523025.1 Cynoglossus semilaevis | reverse complement strand
CGTCACACCATATCCTCGTCTTCGGAAAAAGAGGGCGCAGGGGAACAGTGTGTGCTCAGAGACCTCGAACGAACGAAATCCACAAACTGTCCCTGACGGAGGACGGAGGATTTAATACACACCTAGCTAGTGTCGCAGACGAAAGACGACCATGTTAGCAGAAACGTGTCGATGTCTTTGGTCGTGGTTCTTAAATGGTGGCCTTACGTCGCACTCTGACACAGGTTCAAGGACGACCGCCAAAGATAACCCGAGATCAAATTCTAGCGGTTTCAGAACGACTAGCTTAAAAATTGTGACAGCGGCTACAGTATAAGTTACGTCTTTAGGTTAGCCGATTTTTTTCAACGAACAAAATGCCACAAGAAGTTTGTTTTTCATGTTTGTTTTTGCTCCAGAATGGTTTCGACAACTACCGTAGCGCAGATGAGGACGTACGCTGATGATCGCAGATACTGA
>NW_007595043.1:0-459 GCF_000523025.1 Cynoglossus semilaevis | reverse complement strand
GTATTATTTATAGTCTGCTTGGTAGGGCGTTGGCTAACTTCTAGTGTTTTCACATCGTCTAAGCTGACGATAAAGATCAGTTGTTCGTGACGTCGTCACCTTGACAGCAGAAGAGAAATGCAGACATACCCATCCAAAAATAAGCTTGTAACTTGTGACGCATTACTTTTGTAGCTTTCGCTAATGAAGAAAACTTAGCTAGTCGTAATAAGATGCTCATTTATTCGTAAGAAATTATGAAATAATTTTTGACCAGATGTACATTCGGATAAACGCTGTTCTCACGTCTGTGACGCTAGGTAAAGTGAGTTTATTTATTTCAGTTCTTCTTTTGCAGCCAATGAGACACAGAAAAAAAGCAGTGGACAAGGACATACCTTCAAGGCCATTGGTGTGTGCAGTATTAGGTATGAGGACTGAGGAATACTAATTGCATGGTAACTGTATATATATATATAT
>NW_007595042.1:0-459 GCF_000523025.1 Cynoglossus semilaevis | reverse complement strand
TTTATTGTCAAGTTTCCTGTAAATTGTGTGGCTACTGAAATTTTAACAGGAAGGTAGAAGGCAGTTTCTGAATAACACAGGTACACACACACGATGAAGCAACATCCTGGCTCTGGGCTCAGGACACAGTTTAAACGGTGCTCTCATCCGAAACTAATTTAAATTGTGTTTTCTGTTGTAGATGTCACTGTGGTCAACGTGGCTTCTCCTCCGCTTCGTACCTTACTGGTCGTGATGATAGTGAAGATCGCTGCTGCTGCTGGTTCCCCACTGGGTAAGTTTTCTTCATGTTTTATTGTGGCATGTGGCTAACTTTAAAAACTCAAACTTAAACATTGACAAACGTTTAGTAAGTTATATGTCTGTCTGTTCAACTCATTGGACTTGTATCAGATCACTGATTCTGGTAAAATTTGTTTGTGACACAAACATGTTTTTTGATAGCTTAGATGAGTATAT
>NW_007595041.1:0-459 GCF_000523025.1 Cynoglossus semilaevis | reverse complement strand
ATTTTGCATGCATTCTTTACTTTCTTTATCCGAATGTTATAGACAATGAGCGGTACAGAGGAGAAAAGAGGCCAAAATATTTGGTCTGAATGAGAAAGAAGTAAAACAGTGAACACCCACACTAATGCAGGGTCAGGTTGAGGACTGGAGTTATTATAATGCATATTTCTGTCAGCTTTTTCTACATTCATATTTATTAACCGTTATTCACCACTTCCTACAAACCTGTCTGCCCAGAGTCTGAAAAATGATTTTTTTGAACAGACCAGATGTTTTTATGCATTGACAAAATGACCATTGCTTTACTTCTGGGGGGATGAAGCCATAGGGAATTACGTAGATTTCAAAGAAATTAAATTTAGGTTCGGACAGAATTAGGACTCTCTTGATTATGTGTCATAATAATAATAATAATTTCAACACTTGAGAAAGTCTTGTGTTAACAGCAGATTTGCTGCA
>NW_007595040.1:0-459 GCF_000523025.1 Cynoglossus semilaevis | reverse complement strand
CTTTGATTTTAGCCCCTGAAACATTTATTTCACTCTTTCAAATCGTTGATACCCTAAGTCAGTGGTTTTCAATCTGTGGTTCGTGTACCACTGGTGGTACGTGGGCTACCTCTGAATTAATTTGGTTTTATAATCTTATTAGGAATAAATTGTGAATTGAGTCTCAGGTGAACAGAGTTGGTTTTGTACTCTGTGGGATGATGTTCATGTGATTTCAAAGACTGCTTGCATTTTTCCGTCACCAAAAAAGAAGCCTAGCCTTTAGCAGTGCGTGTTAGCAGCCTCCCAGCAGTCAGTTAGCATGACACTGTCATATACAGAACGCCGGTGCTAATGGCAGTTTAATTACATTTGGATACAGCCAATCTTCCTTGATGATCAATTCCGTGGAGGACGGATGAACTTCACTTGCCTCCACTGGCTGCTTCCCCCCGCCCGGCACCCCCCCCCCCAAACCCC
>NW_007595039.1:0-459 GCF_000523025.1 Cynoglossus semilaevis | reverse complement strand
GGCTGCGTAAAGAAGTCAGTTTTCAAAGTGACACCCTGTCGTCGAACTCGCAGACGTAGTTCATGTTCCGGTCGCAGTAGTGGTCCCACCAGTCCCCGTCGTCTGACGACATGGCCACGCAGTTCTCCCGCTTCCCTCCGTCAGGCTGACTGGAGAGGAAGTGCCTGCGCCACTGGAAGTAGGAGACCTGCGTGCCGTCGTCGAACAGGTACAGACCCTCGGAGCGCAGGTCGTTGACGCCCAGCCACACGGGCCAGTTCCCCGGGTGGAAGAAGGACTTGACGTAGTCGGCCAACGCCTCCTGTTCCTTGCGGTCCCGGGGCATCGCCATACGGCCGCCGCGTTCCAGACACTTCCTGGATGCTCCGGCGTAATCCTCAAAGTTGTTGTAGACCAGGTAACACTTGTATCCCAACCTGCGACCTTTGTGACAACCTAGGAAACACAGGAAGAAAACTG
>NW_007595038.1:0-459 GCF_000523025.1 Cynoglossus semilaevis | reverse complement strand
AGCTGACAGTTGACTGTGGAATATTTATATTTATTAAATTTCACGACTGGATTTGTTGCACAGGTGGCATCCTATGACAGTTCCACGCTGGAATTCACTGAGCTCCTGAGAGCGGCCCATTCTTTCACAAATGTCTTGTTTCACAGTCTGCATGCCTGAGTGCTTGATTTTATACACCTGTGGCCAGGCCAAGGGGTTAGGACACCTGATTCTGATCATTTGAATGGGTGAGCGAATACTTTTGGTAATATAGTGTACATCGAGGGGGAGATTTTTTTTTTTTTTTTAATGAATCACTGGTGGTGAAAACTGCTAGTAGAAATATGTTTTTAGCATTTTAATAATTAAAATTAAAATCACAAAATTTAATTATTATTGTTACAGACCGGAGGTAAGAGATTCATGAACCAGAAGTGGCCCCAAGGACCGGAGATTGAGACCCTTGGTCTTTTTTTTTTT
>NW_007595037.1:0-459 GCF_000523025.1 Cynoglossus semilaevis | reverse complement strand
TGTGTTTGTGTGTGCAGGTGCGTTGGCAGGCCCTTCAGGCCCTCTGCTGTGCCCCTCCCTCAGACGTGCTGAGCTGTGAGAGCTGGAGCGGCCTCCGCAGGAAGCTGTGTGCTGCCCTGACCGAGTCGGACCCGGACCTGAGTGTGAGTTCTGAACAGACTGGTTCTGATTGATAACAGCCAACAACGACATCACAGGCTCATCAACAAACGCTCAGTGAATAAAGTCCTGGAGCAAACACACTGTTTAGTGATTGATGACATTTATTTATTTTAAATGTATTTTAACTCCATGTTTTCATCATTAAACATTGATATTATCACAGAATATGCAATTTTTAACAAGTTTTCTTCATCTCCTCACTTTAGGACAATGTCCTGCAGTTTTTTGCTAAGAGTTTCTCCTCCTCTCCCATGAATGTAACAAGAGAAATCTACACCAGTTTGGGTAGGACACACA
>NW_007595036.1:0-459 GCF_000523025.1 Cynoglossus semilaevis | reverse complement strand
CCAATGGGGTGGAGTGCTGGGTTCAAATCTAGGCAAGAAAAAAAATTTTTTCTGCTCAATGATGGCAGACATATGAATGTAAGTAAAACCCTGTCTGCTCCAATAGCCAATCAACCGGTGTTCATTTATTTATCTTTGGTTTACAATGTCCTCCATCAATGGCGTTTCGTGGTTACATCACCATCTGCCCTAAAATCAAGAAAGTCATTTTTTCCCGTCATTACAATGTATGCCGTTAAAACATATTTCACATAGGAAAATATATGGCGAGTGGGGTGAAGCTATACGCAGATGATGGCTTTGTTTACATTTGCCGGTTGTGCGCCATACGTTGGATGGTGCTTTTTTTTAAAGTCAATTGGTTAAGTCAACCAATTGACTTAAATACAACATTTCGGCTTGGTGGCCAAAAATAAGGGGAGCAAACTGCAAGTGTGACCACTCACCATGGCTTGATGA
>NW_007595035.1:0-459 GCF_000523025.1 Cynoglossus semilaevis | reverse complement strand
GGTGGTAAAACCTTACCACAACAGTACGTAAATTCATTTCTTGAAGGAGACATTTCTAAGGTTATGACTATCGTTTTAATGTGTGTTTCCTTAATTTCTCCGGATTAATAAATCTCGTATCCATCTAGCTACCCCTAGCTAGCTGTCTAATCTAGCCATCCATCTTTTTGTCGATATTTAAGATGTCTGTCTTCCTCCAGGTCGTCATTTTCCTCCTCATCCTCGCCTCAGTCTAGTGGTGCAGGCCAGCTTCGATGGCGAGCAGCTCTCCACTGACCCGGTGGACCACAGGGAGCAGCCGTTGTTCAGCACCGAGCTGGCATGGGAGCTGGACCGCAGGACGCTGCATCAACACAGGTCTACATTTCCCCCTGACAGCTAATGCTAACCTGTGGAAATGAAACTTAAAAAAAAACCCAAAAAACAAAACAATGGCATTGTCTCCTCAGACTTCAAAGG
>NW_007595034.1:0-460 GCF_000523025.1 Cynoglossus semilaevis | reverse complement strand
CACCTCATATGACATCTGCAACTGCGGCATGACAACGTCATGATCCGTGTAGACCTGCTCGAGCTAAGCGTGAAGCTAACTTTTGCAAAATGGACACCAAGCAGCATAGCAAGAGTTGAAAATTGTCTAATGCTAATGCTAATTCTTATGCAAATAGTGAATAAAAGTAAGAACGTTCATTCTAAAAATGGACTTTTCTTTACATTTTTTTTTTTACTATTAAAAATAATTATTCCTGGTTCCCTACCAGAAACTAATGTGCGATGAGTGTTGATCTAATCTTCTTGCACAGTAGCTTATCTGTTAGCTTCTCTATTAAAATGAGCGCCTACACACTGCTTAATTATTAATGTAATGAACATGGTCTTTGCCTCAACCTCAAACAAAAGTAAAACTGCAGTATTAATTAACACTAACTGAACAATAGCTTCCAGTGCAGTTTCCGTGGAGTACTGTGGGA
>NW_007595033.1:0-460 GCF_000523025.1 Cynoglossus semilaevis | reverse complement strand
TTTGGCTTTAAATGGCAAAATGATCGAAGAAAGTTTACCGCAGCCTATCACATTTGATATTGATCTCTTCAGTGATCTAATTTTTTTTTTCCTATGAAACCTATGGGTCAACTTTTATTTCACAGAAAGAGGCAACATAGACATAATCTGTGGGTCAATTCAAATGTTAGAAATTGGTTTTTGAAAATAGAAATTTCCTATAAAAGAAATGCCATTTAACGCGTACGTTCCTCTAAAGTCTCGGACCACGGAAGATTTGCTGTACAAAACACATAAAAAGAGTATGTTGCCCAAGTCAGGGCTACACATTAACTAATGTTTAATGTGCAAACACAGTAAAAGTCTGTTTGTACTTTGGTATTTGCACTTAAATAACCAGTGCAAATACTGTGATGTTTCCCAACAGCTCAGACTTTAGTTCACAGAGTACATGATGCACAGTACGTGCAGTTTACTCAGC
>NW_007595032.1:0-460 GCF_000523025.1 Cynoglossus semilaevis | reverse complement strand
CCCATGTTTCCGGCATATCTATCTTTAACATCAGCTATTCCTTTATACTCACATTCACCTTCAAGGGTGTCAAACATACGGCCTGGGGGCCAAAACCAGCCCGCTAGGGCAGTGTTTTGGGGACCCATATTTTAAAAGTCACAAACTTTCGCGACCCAAGTCAATAGACATAATTCTTAGCCTCAAACATGATGCGAGACAACCCCAAAAAAAATCATCTCTGGCGACCCACCTGAGGGTTGTGACCCAGTCTTTGGGAAACAATGCGCTAGGGTGTTCAAACCGGCCCGCTTGGTGAATTTTGAAAATAAAAAATTTACTATACATTTTATGTTTTCTTTTGCCCGATCGCTTTTCGGTTTTACTCACATTCTATCTCTTACATCAAAGGTATCAAACATATGGCACGGGGGTCAAAAGTGGCCCACGAGGTTGTTCAATCCGGCCGGCTTGATGAATT
>NW_007595031.1:0-460 GCF_000523025.1 Cynoglossus semilaevis | reverse complement strand
CCGTGTGGTCAAAAATGCCTGTAAAAAATATCCAGTGTTGGCTTCAAACTTCTCATTGGACATACAATCAAATATGATGACGTTTCAAAGAAGAAAAATGAGAAAGGTACTCAGAAACAATGCAAATTATGTTGGCTAAGAAATAGCTTAATGCTAGTCCAATGTTAGCCACCTAAAGCTAAATGTACAGCCGCATTTCAGCTCCAATAAAATAGTGAAGATTATCTTAAAGTAAGAAATAAATGATTTAAGCCGTCCTGATGTAGCCTGCTGTATTGTCCCTGCTCTTTGGATCCGCACTACAACATCAGCATGTGAAAATATTAAATTATGTCCCGTTATAAAACATTATTCAACAAATTTTAAACGTTTAACCTCATTCTTGCCTTAAAAAAAAGTTCAATACAATGTTACTTTATTTTGTTTATTACTTATTTTTTTCTAAAATGGCCATTCTCTT
>NW_007595030.1:0-460 GCF_000523025.1 Cynoglossus semilaevis | reverse complement strand
TCGGCAGATCAGATATCGGCAAAAAGTCAACATCGGACATCCCTAATTAATATGCAATCATCTGGATCGTCACAGTCGTTCATAAGGAAGGGCCGTAGAAAAGTACTGAGTCTGTCTTTCCGTCCGCAGGGACATGGACTCGTTCATGTTTTTGGTGGGCAACAAACAGGACCTGTGCCACATGAGGGAGGTTCAACATGAAGAGGGCCAGAACCTGGCCGCTGAACTCCACTGCCTTTTCTTTGAGCTGTCAGTTGCTGAGCACTACCAGGAGGTGGCGCACATATTCTCCAAGATGGTGCGCAAAGCCATCGCAACCAGAAAAGCCAAGGAGCGAAGACGACGCCCTAGCGGCTCCAAGTCCATGGCGAAACTGATCAACAATGTCTTCGGCAAAAGGAGGAAATCAGTGTAAATCTGTGATCGTTAACATTGTTTACATTTGTTTTGACTAGCCTTT